>NC_089582.1:35672295-35972295 GCF_019320115.1 Miscanthus floridulus
CCAGTCGAATACCACATCCATACAACGATAATATCAGAGTACAAATAGTGCGGAATTACATAAATTATTACATCGCCGCATTGGCGGAATCAAAAGTAGCATTCATGCAGAACAGCTTGAAGATAAAATCGCCAAACTCGAGCGTAGGCACGAACCCCTCAACCGTCAAACTCCTCAGAGCTATACTCCTCAGCAGAACCTGTGTGCCAAAATTTATCAGTACGATTTGTACTGGCTACTCCCACCCTATGAGCATTGCTTTGTGGAAATTGGATGCAAGTTTGATATAATCAAAAGGAACCTATAAGGCTGGGGTTTCCTATATATATTAGCATATCAAGTATATAATAGTATAGTCAAGTTTTAACACCATTCCCACACACATTCCACCCCATTCCCATCCAGAGCCAGGTTTCGATCCTGGGATTGATATACCACCATCTCCATATCATCACCATACCATCGCTCAGTCGACAGGCCAACTCCCTCTCGGCACTGTCTCAAGACCCGTAGCCCTTGGCTACGTCCGAACACTCACTTCCAGGGGGAGAAGAGGACTCATCTCTCTATCTAGTTTAAGCGAAACCCAGCAAACGTCCATAGCCGACAAGTCGGCACATGTATCGATCGATCAACCATACACTCTGCAGAGGTTCTACATAACCACAAGATCTGCCTTCTTCGCTGACCGTCGTCAACTGGGCTGATTCTGGCCGCTTGCTAGCCTAGGATAATGCCACTCTACCATTCAGCCCTGGTACACCCCAATTCTCGTCTGGGGTGGCTGAAACTGTGAGTCATGAGCCGGGTCCACAAGGTCTCCATGAAGTCTCAGAAGGGTGTGGCGGAAATCCTCCGTGCCCCGTACCTCCTCACACTGTCCGCTATCAACCTAGCAGTAGTGGCAATATCCTACCAAGTAGTTCGGCCGTCCCACACCATATAGGGCGAGTGGTACGTAAGGCTTCCTGGTGAATCTGAGTACTAGTAAGTCCTTAGGGATGACCAAGCCAGAATGTCTTCATCAGGGTTTCCATTTATCGTGCCACCACAGCACCTCCACCCCGGGCTCCTCCCATCACAGGTTCACACCCGGGACCACCTCATATACCATTTACCCACCACATGTATCCATTTCTAGGGGTGCCCAGGTAGCACCACATGGCAAGACTTGCCCCAGGCTCGTCGTATACTCCAACATGGTCGACACAACCCTTACCCTCCACGCACCCAAGTCACACACGCAGCACTCTCCCCATAGTCCAGTTAACACCAGTTTCCACCACGCATCAATGTAGTACAAGCGTAGTAGAAGTAATAAGCAATATAGCAGCAAGCGTGTGTCTAGCCTAATAGCAGGGTGAGCAGGGGTAAGGTTGCGTCAAGGTAAAGGCCATCAAGAAAACATACTACCATGCAAGTCCTATCACAGTGCGATTACAATAATAAAGTAAAGCAATAGCAGTTCTATGTTAGCCATGCGTAATAGGTGCTATGAGATTGGGTGGGATGTGGCACCTTCAGTGTAGTCGTCTCCGTTCTTCTCACGGTACTCATGATCCTCGTCCGTCTGGTTCTCCTCCGAGTCTGCAACGATCGCAATATAGTCGCGTTAGCGACGTCTATAGAATAGCACAAAGAAGCAATGAAAATTCAAAAGAGCCAAATGCACTCAAACATGGGTTCATTGCGTAGAGCTTGATTTTAGATGAATTTTGGTCCTGGTCTTATATTTTTCTGAGTTCGTATGAATTAGTTATGAATTTCCGAAGTTTAAATCATTTCTGAAAAATGGAAAAGGCCGAATTAATCCTGGGTTGACACGTGTCACGCTGTGACTGGTCCACGTGGTATGCTGACGTCAGCATGACGCCAGCATGACGTCATTGGCTCGGCTCTGAGCTGACAAGTGGGGTCCTGCTGACGTCATCATGACGTCAGCATGACGTCACCAACGTCATCAGTTCCGACAGGTGGGACCAGGGGCTCTTGGGTCACTAACATGTGGGTCCGGTCAAAGTCAACGTCAAGTCAACAGGTGAGTCAACGGTCAACGGATCAGGGTCACTGACGTGTGGGGCCAGTGCTGCTGACGTCATCGTGACGTCAGCATGACGTCACCTTGGCTGTGTTGTTACTGACAGGTGGGACCCGCGTGACGTCGTCATGATGTCAGCATGACGCCACTTACCGACATGTGGGTCCCGAGTCTTTGTGACACTGACATGTGGGGCTAGGTCAACTATCAACGTTGACCGGTCAACGGTCAACTCGGACTGGGTCTCAAACGGGCTCTGTCGGGCTCGGGTTGGGCCGGTCTAGGCCGGGCCGACCCGGACACGTGGCATGCTGTGGCGCTGCCACATCATTGCCATGGGCCTCCACTGGGCTTCGTCTACCGTGCGGCCCGCACTGTGTGGCCCATGGTGAACTCAGGTGCACGGTCCATGGACCGTTGGCTGGTCTACGGTGGACCGAGTCCACCGTCTTTCCCTTTCGGCTTGGCTCACGTGCACCGAGTGCAAGCGCGTGCGGCCAACGAGGGGAGGACTCTGCTTCCATCCCCGGCACGCTCCCGCCGGTGATGTGATCGCCGGTGTGGTCCTACGGCGGCGCTGGCATCCAATTAAGGTGGGGAAAAGCTTTGCTAGGCCCCGACGAGTATGGTGGTAGGGTCACGGTGGCGGCCAGGGCTTCCCCGGGCATTAGCCACGGTGGTCGGTGGCTCGGCGGTGCTTGCCGGTGGTGAGGTCACGCATGTAGGCTCCCTGGTGGCTCGACTGGGCGGATAAGGGGTTCTGCGGATCCGTGGGGGCACGACAAGGGCGTCCAGGGACTCAAGGCGGGGCTTCGGGTCCCCATGTGGCCGGTAGGGGCTCCACGGCATCCACGGCGGCATGGTGGCGACGGCGAGGCACGCAGGAGCACTACAGGGCGCTGGTGGGGCGGTCTCGGCGTGGTCATGGATGTGCACGTGAGTGCGTGTGTACCCAGAGGCCAGAGACGGCCTTGGCCTACGCGCTCCCGGTGTGGAGAGCCATGGCTGGAGCAGCATGGTCTGGCGGTGAGCAGGGAAGGACCGGGCTCACCATTGGTGTCGTGGGAGATAGGGTGGTGATGCAGTGGCGGTTCGTGGCCATGTAGAGATGAAGCCATGTAGTGTCGAGCAGCAGCGTCGACGTGCTTGACCGGGGCGATGTCCTCTGCTCCGACGACACCGGCGACGTCGCGTGGATTTGGCGCTCCCCCTTCTTCTTCCTCTTCTCCCTCTTCTCTCTTGGCTTGGGTGCGCAGTGGACGGCCACAGAGTGGCGGCGGGGCGATGAGAGAGCTTAGGGGCTCTTGGGGCCAGGGCTTTTATAGCCGAGCTCCATGGCACCCATGGCGGATAGCGATCGAGCGGTGGAGACGCGTGCATTGCATCCAACGGCCTGCGCGTGGTTGCGTAGGCGCGGCGCAAGGGGAACAAGGCCATGCCCTGGGCGTGACCCCCTGGCCCGCTCCTGCCAGCGCTGTCGGCCTCCAGTCGCGCGGGCAGTTGAGGCATGGGCGGAGAAGATGAACAGGAAGGCTGACGGGTGGGGTCCAGTGGCAGCGGCAGCAAGGGGAGCGGGAAGGCGCGCGGGCGTGGGTGACGCGCTGGGCCGCAAGCTGGGCTGGCTGCGTGAGTTGGGCTGGCCGGCTGCTGTGCGCTGGCAGGCCGAGCAGGCCGAGCCTGCTATGGGCCTTCTTTCCTTCTTTACCTTTTTCTGTTTTATTTTTCTTCTCCTTTGTTTGAATTCAAATTTGGTTTGAAATTTGAATTCCAAATTGGTGCACCATATTCATCGGAGTTTTAGATATGAGGCCCACAACATTCTTATATAAATATTAGGAATTTATTTGGCTATTTTGTATAACAAAAATAGGTGTAGTTTTGTTATACAAAAATAGAATTAGTTTTCTCTTTAAACCTTTATTCTTTGGTTTGAGTAATAATTACTTTTATGGTGTATTTCTTTAAAGGAGTTGTTAAGCATAACATAAAGCAAATGGAAATCCAAATCACGATTTGAGTTAATAATGTATGCAACACTTTATTTGTTAGAAATTAAATAAACATAATTAACAAATGACATGCCATGCTTATGTGTTGACTTGGGTTGGGGTTATACCTAATGCATCTCTTAGGTTGGGTTTCTATACATGACACTCATCAACACATGGGAGTTTTAAGAAAAATTTTGTAGTTGGTATTTTTAGTGTATGGATTTTTGGGTTGTTACAGTCCTACCCCCTTAACAGAATCTCGTCCCTGAGATTAAAGCGTAATGTACTCTTCGAAGAGATAAGGATAGTGTAGCCGGAGGTCAGACTCTTTCTCCCATATTGCTTCTCTCTCTGTGTGATTGCTCCATCAGATCTTGCACATAGGAATAGTCTTGCTTCGGGTCTCTTTGGTATCTCTGCCTAGAATTTTGATAGGATGTTCTTTATACTCGAGAGTGTCTTGAATGTTAAGTGTATCAGTTGGAACTACTTCATCGGGCACTCTCAAACACTTGCGTAGCTGTGAGACATGGAATACGGGATATACACCCATCAATTCCTCGGGTAGCTCAAGTTTGTAGGCGAGCTTTCCAATCCTCTTACAAATCTTGTATGGGCCAACAAATCTTGGGGCAAGCTTTCCTTTCACATGGAATCTGACAGTTCCACGTAGCGGGGATACCTTGAGATAGACGAAATCTCCCACATTGAACTCAAGTTCTCTTCTCCTTTTGTCAGCATAGCTCTTGTATCAACTTTGAGCAATTCTCAAATTCTCCTTTACTTGCACAACTCCTTCTGCATCTTGAATCTTAGCGGAGTCAAAGAACGATCTTTCTCCCTGTTGGGACCACATCAAGGGTGTCTTACAAGGTCTGCCATACAGAGCTTCAAACGATGACATCTTGATGATGGCTTGGTAGCTGTTGTTGTAAGAGAACTCTGCATAGGGTAGGCATTTCTCCCAATCAGAGCCATAATTCAGTACACTAGCGCGAAGCATGTCTTCTAAGATCTGATTTACTCGTTCTGTCTGTCCATCTATCTGTGGGTGATAAGCGGTACTGAAATCAAGTTTGGTTCCAATGGACTTGTGCAGAGCTTCCTAGAATCGGGACACGAACTGAGGACCACGATCAGATACAATACTAGAGGGAGCTCCATGCAGTCTAAGAATATGCTCAACATATAGATCTGCTATTTTTTCAGCATCGGTCTTGGTCTTAACTGGTACAAAGTGAGCAATCTTGGTCAGACGATCAACAATCACCCAGATGGAATCATTGCCTTTCTGTGAATGGGGCAATCCAACTATGAAATCCATAGATATGCTCTCCCACTTCCACTTGGGGATGTCAAGAGGCTTCAGCAATCCTGCAGGCCTTTGATGTTCAGCCTTGACTCTATTATAGGTGTCACATCATGCCACATGTCCTGCAATGTCTGTCTTCATGCCTTTCCACCAAAAGTGTTTCTTCAAGTCTTGATACATCTTTGAGTTTCCAGGGTGAATACAGTACTTAGAATTATGGGCTTCAGACAGAATCTCCTCTCGTAGTGCTGGATCGGAAGGGACACAGATTCTGTCCTTGAACCAGATGGTTCCTTGTTCATCTTCTCGGTGGTTGGTCTTATAGCCTAGTTTCATCATACCACGGAGATATTCGATCTCTTCTCAACTTTTCTGAGTTTGACGGATACGATCCGTGAGATCATACTGTATGCAGAGCTCATTTAACAAGCCATGCGGTAGTATCTCAAGTTAGAAATCGTTAATCTCTTCCTTGAGCTCAGGTGGTACGGATTTAGTGATCAAAGTGTGACAGTAACTCTTATGACTAAGAGCATCTACGACTACATTAGCCTTTCCCGGGTGATAGTGAATTTCCAGGTCATAATCCTTGATCAACTCTGGCCATCGGCGTTGCCTCATATTCAAATCTTCTTGAGTGAAAAAGTACTTCAAGCTCTTGTGATCGGTGTAGATGTCACACTTGTTGCCTATCAAGTAGTGTCTCCAGATCTTCAAGGCATGCACAACTGCCGCTAACTCAAGATCATGAGTAGGGTAACGGTTCTCGTGTTCTTTCAACTGTCGAGATGCATATGCTATCACTCTTCCTTCTTGCATCAATACACAACCAAGTCCTTGACGGGATGCATCACAATAGACCACGAAATCTTTACTGATATCAGGCAATGCTAGCACAGGAGTTGTGGTAAGTCTCTGTTTTAATTCCTGGAAGCTTTGTTCGCACTCGGGCGTCCATTCAAACTCCTTAGTCTTCTTCAGAAGGTTGGTCATTGGACGGGCTATCTTGGAGAAGTTCTCAATGAATCGGCGATAATATCCAGCCAATCCTAAGAAACTTCTGATTTCTGTCACATTACGGGGTTGATCCCACTCTTTCACAGCTTCAATCTTGGCCGGGTCAACTGCGACACCTTTAGCTGATAGTACATGGCCCAAGAAGGCAACTTCCTGTAGCCAAAATTCGCATTTGCTGAACTTTGCGTAGAGCTGATGTTGGGCTAGTTTCTCAAGCATAGTTCTCAGATGATGTTCGTGTTCTTCGGCGGTGTGTGAATAGACAAGGATGTCATCAATGAATACTACCATGAACTTATCCAGTTCATTCATGAAAACCTTATTCATCATGTTCATGAAGTATGCGGGAGCATTCGTGAGTCCAAAGGATACCACAGTGAACTCAAACTACCCATACCTAGTTACGAAAGCTGTCTTCGAGATGTCACTCTTGAATCTTCATCTGATGATAGCCAGATCTAAGATCAATCTTGGAGAAATACTTGGCACCTCGAAGCTGATCAAGCAGATCATCGATTCTTGGCAGAGGGTACTTGTTCTTGATGGTGACCGCGTTCAAGTTCTGGTAATCAATGCACATTCTCATCGAGCCATCCTTCTTCTTAACAAACAGAACAGGGGATCCCCAGGGTGAAGCACTAGGTCTGATATATCCCTTTGAGATGAGCTCATCAAGCTGTTTCTTGAGCTCGGCCAGTTCGTCAACTGACATGCGATAGGGTCTCTTGGCAATGGGTCCTGTTCCCGACAAAAGATCAATGATGAACTCTACATCACGGTCTGATGGCATACCCGGTAATTCTTCAGGGAATACATCAGGATAGTCTCTGACCACAGGCACATCATGAACTGTCTTCTCCTCTTTCTGTGATTCTGAACTGGCTTTAAGGGCACACAGGATAGAGGTGGACCTTTCGAACTAGGGTTCACATCTAATGACTTGGCCTGATGGGTGGGTAACTTGGACATATCTAGGTGAATATGATATGATACCTCGGTGAATGGTTAACCAATCCATACCTAAGATGACATCTAGGTTTGTGGAAGGTAACAGGGTTAGGTCGGCTTTAAAGATAAGACCCTCAATGGTAAGACTCACTCTCTTACAGATGTGGGTGCATTTTAGGTCTCCTAAAGGTGAACTGGTGATGATAGGCTTTTCACATGGGGTTACAGGTAGGTCCTGCTCTTATGCAAACTTGGATGATATGTAAGAACAAGTTGCTCCAGAGTCAAATAGAACTGATGCAGTATTACCATTAACTAAAAACATACCGTACACAACATCAGGGGCAGCCTATGCTTCCTTAGTGTCCAGATGGTGGAGACGTCCATCGGTAGCAAATCCCTTGAACTGAGGCTTCTGAGCAGCTGAGTTCTATGGGCACTCAGTGGCTTTGTGACCTGGTTGGCCACAAGCGAAGTAGGTGAAAGGCGTACCGCCTGTAGGGGTTGGCGTGGGTGCCTTCCAGTTTCCAGTGCCTGGTGCGGAGCGGTTCTATGCTGGGCGTTCATTCGCTAAGCGGGGACGGTTGAAATGGTCCTAAGTGTTGCGGTCTTGAGCATAACGGTCCCGGGTGTAACGATCCTGAGTAGGGCGGGAGTATTTGGCGGTGTAGCCTCCACTACCCCTACTCGATCCAGGGTTGTCATCCCTGTTGTGGCGAGAGCGTTCCCAGGGTGGTGCATCTCTGCGGAACCTCTTGCGATCACGTCCACGGAAGGACTCCTCAGGCTTACGCTTCCTCTCCCTATACTCTTCTCTAGCTTTAGCACGGTCTTTCTCAATCTGGATGCAACGATCCACCAGAGCGCGCAACGTATTACTCTCAATACCGCCAAACTTTAGCTTGATGTGCGGGTTAAGTCCCTTGCGGTAATAGTACAGCTTCTCCTTCTCAGAGTTCACAACATAGGAAGGTGCATAGCGCAGAAGATTGGTGAAACAAGTAGTGTACTCAGTCACCCTGTCCTTTCCCATCTTGATGTTGCGGAACTCCTCAGCTTTGGCCTCCATGATACCCTTGGGAATGTGATACTCGGTGAATGCTTCGGCGAACTCATCCCATGAGATGTTTGTAGGATCCTCATGGGAATCACTAAAATTGTCCCACCAGGCGCGTGTTGCACCTATGAGCTGGTGTGCGGCTACTCCAACACACTCATTGTTGGTGAAAGTAGTGAGGTCAAGCTTCTTCTCCATCTCCTTGAGCCAGTCAACGACCACAAGCGGGTCAGGGTCGGTGCCATCATAGGTAGGTGGCCTTAGCTTCAGAAATCCTTCCAGCTTCCTTTGGAAGTCATTCTGCTGTCCTCCCTAGCGATGATTTGCTCCGTCAACAAGAGCTGCAAGAAGCTGGGTCTGTTGCGCCATCACCTCTGCTAGGTTCGGTGGTGGTGGTGGCGGAATGTTCTCCTCAGGCGGCAGGGTATTCTCTAGGTTGAAGGGTATCCCTCCACGTCCACGGCCACGGCCACGGCCATGGTTGTTGCCACCACGCCCCCATTTGGTTCAACTAGTTCAGGGGTGGGCGCACGTCCACGGTTCATTAGGCGATTAGATCGGCGGTTCGGCATCTGCAATACGGATCATAGGAATTTTAGTGTTTGTGCCATAAGCGCTTATAATTCAGTATGATTACATGATTTTGACGATTTAAAGAAAAACATTTATACTATCCAACACTCATTACAAAGAAGCAATAAGATCCATAAGATGCAATAAGATCCAAAACATTCATTACATGGGTTTTATTACATAGCATCATCTCCAGTAGCTACACTTAAAGACTTGCGAGAATCGTACTATGCATAGCGTCTCATATTACATCTCATAAGGGGTACATCATGGGGTACAACTTATGAAAGCCACTGACATGACTCATGACCATGCAGGGTCATCTACTCTAACTCGTACACCGCAGCTGGGATACGACTGTTCTCGATCTCGATCTCCTCATTAGACTTGTGAAGTTGGGACACGTCCTTCAAGGCCTTGGTGAGCTCCTCAGTAGGCTTGGCTCTAGGTAGGGTAGGGCAGGCGTCTAGGTTGAGACGAGTCGGGGCTAACTCAAACCCCTCTATCCTAGGCTTCGTCTTGCTGCGAATCTCCTTGGGTAGCTGATCCCACATACCCTTCATCTCCCTGAGGCGCTTCTTGTCAGACTTTTGCCAAGCCTGCCATGTCCTCTCACACTTGTCCTATAGGTACTCGTGCTGCCTGAGTGCCTCGATCAGGTGACCCTAGTTGTGAACTGCCTTCTTCCTGAACTCCTCTAGATCCTGAGTCATGGTCTTGTTCCGAGATTGGATTTTTAGCATATCAATCCCCTTGGACCTCTCTCTGTCTCCTCTACGGTTGAACTCGGCCTTCTTGTCGTCCAACTCTCTCTACAACTCCAAGACCTTGCAGTCGAGGTAGCAGTTCTTGTTGCCTAGGTCGGCTGCTTTGTCCTATAAGTCAGCGACCTTGGCTCTGTGGACTTCTTCACGATGGTTGAGCTCATCCTGTAGCTTGGCAACTGTCTCAAGCAGACTAGCTCGCTCCTGTGCTCCCTGCGAGTCTCGCTCCTGGTACTCCCACAGAAGGGCCTAGTCCTGATGTCTCCTCTGCTCCAGCTGGGTCACATACCTGTCCTGCTCCAGTAGGTGAATAGCCGAGACGTGAAGGCATCTGTCCTCCTCGGCAAAGATAACTCTGCCGGCTGCGAAACTCTGCTCACTAGGGGTAAGGCTGAGGTCGAGGGCCTAGGGAAGTAGACGGAACTCTGTCGTCTTCAAGTGCTTGTAGTGGTCCCTCATCACTCTATGAAGTGCCTTGTGTGAGATAGCTCGCAGTCCCTCCTCGACTGTGTCCTCTATAGTCAACTTGGTGAAAGCTAGGACAGAAGGTAAGGTAGTGCTAGCTGGGAACTCGACTGAGGTGACAACCGGTCCTTCGATTCCTCCTTCCTGAGCTGGCTTCCCAGTGTAGGTGACCTTGACAAGCTCGTCGGGGACTCCTAACGTGACGAGAACTCGGCAGAGGGTCTGTGCAAAACCCCCGAGCTCACATAGTCGAAGGTAAGCTTGGCGTGGTCCAGAGGTAGCGGTCCTAGAGGTGGCCAGTCGACATTCGTTGCCATCTGCACGTTTCAAGGAACAGGTGTTAGTAGGTCAATAATTAGATAAGCCTTGCATAAAAGTAAATGCAGGGTCGGTATATAACCGAAAGAAGGGCTGTTCACGTCCTATTCTATCGTCCATTTCTAGGGGTTTCATCCTAGGGTCAAGTATGGCTCTGATACCAACTGAAGCGACCTAATTTCCGCGAAGGGAAATCCACAGAGTCAAAGTGTATTATGATCGTTGTAGATCATATTACCCAAATTCCAGTCGAATACCACATCCATACAATGATAATATCAGAGTACAAATAGTGTGGAATTACATAAATTATTACATCGCCGTATTGGCGGAATCAAAAGTAGCATTCGTGCAGAACAGCTTGAAGATAAGATCGCCAAACTCGAGCGTAGGCACGAACCCCTCAACCGTCAAACTCCTCGGAGCTATACTCCTTAGCAGAACCTGTGTGCCAAAATTTATCAGTACGATTTGTACTGGCCACTCCCACCCTATGAGCATTGCTTTGTGGAAATTGGATGCAAGTTGGATATAATCAAAAGGAATCTATAAGGCTGGGGTTTCCTATATATATTAGCATATCAAGTATATAATAGTATAGTCAAGTTTTAACACCATTCCCACACACATTCTACCCCATTCCCATCCAGAGCCAGGTTTCGATCATGGGATTGATATACCACCATCTCCATATCACCACCATACCATCGCTCAATCGATAGGCCAACTCCCTCTCGGCACTGTCTCAAGGCCCGTAGCCCCTGGCTACGTCCGAACACTCACTTCTAGGGGGAGAAGAGAAGGACTCATCTCTCTATCTAGTTTAAGCGAAACCCAGGAAAGGTCCATAGCCGACAAGTCAGCACATGTATCGATCGATCAACCATACACTCTGCAGAGGTTCTACATAACCACAAGATCTGCCTTCTTCGCTGACCGTCGTCAACTAGGCTGATTCTGACCGCTTGCTAGCCTAGGGTAATGCCACTCTACCATTCAGCCCTGGTACACCCCAATTCTCGTCTAGGGTGGCTGAAACTGTGAGTCATGAGCCGGGTCCACAAGGTCTCCATGGAGTCTCAGAAGGGTGTGGGGGAAATCCTCCGTGCCCCGTACCTCCTTACACCGTCCGCTATCAACCTAGCAGTAGTGGCAATATCCTACCAAGTAGTTCGGCCGTCTCGCACCATATAGGGCGAGTGGTACGTAAGGCTTCCTGGTGAATCTGAGTACTAGTAAGTCCTTAGGGATGACCAAGCCAGAATATCTTCATTAGGGTTTCCATTTATCGTGCCACCACAGCACCTCCACCCCGGGCTCCTCCCATCACAGGTTCACACCCGGGACCACCTCATATACCATTTACCCACCACAGGTATCCATTTCTAGGGGTGCCCAGGTAGCACCACATGGCAAGACTTGCCCCAGGCTCGTCGTATACTCCAACTTGGTCGACACAACCCTTACCCTCCACGCACCCAAGTCACACACGCAGCACTCTCCCCATAGTCCAGTTAACACCAGTTTCCACCACGCATCAATGTAGTACAAGCGTAGTAGAAGTAATAAGCAATATAGCAGCAAGCGTGTGTCTAGCCTAATAGCAGGGTGAGCAGGGGTAAGATTGCGTCAAGGTAAAGGCCATCAAGAAAACATACTACCATGCAAGTCCTATCACAGTGCGATTACAATAATAAAGTAAAGCAATAGCAGTTCTATGTTAGCCATGCGTAATAGGTGCTATGAGATTGGGTGGGATGTGGCACCTTCAGTGTAGTCGTCTCCGTTCTTCTCACGGTACTCATGATCCTCGTCTGTCTGGTTCTCCTCCGAGTCTGCAACGATCGCAATATAGTCGCGTTAGCGACGTCTATAGAATAGCACAAAGAAGCAATGAAAATTCAAAAGAGCCAAATGCACTCAAACATGGGTTCATTGCGTAGAGCTTGATTTTAGATGAATTTTGGTCCTGGTCTTATATTTTTCTGAGTTCGTATGAATTAGTTATGAATTTCCGAAGTTTAAATCATTTCTGAAAATGGAAAAGGCCGAATTAATCCTGGGTTGACACGTGTCACGCTGTGACTGGTCCACGTGGCATGCTGACGTCAGCATGATGCCAGCATGACGTCATTGGCTCGGCTCTGAGCTGACAAGTGGGGTCCTGTTGACGTCATCATGACGTCAGCATGACGTCACCAACGTCATCAGTTCCGACAGGTGGGACCAGGGGCTCTTGGGTCACTGACATGTGGGTCCGGTCAAAGTCAATGTCAAGTCAACAGGTGAGTCAACGGTCAACGGATCAGGGTCACTGACGTGTGGGGCCAGTGCTGCTGACGTCAGCAGCTGATGTCATCGTGACGTCAGCATGACGTCACCTTGGCTGTGTTGTTACTGACAGGTGGGACCCGCGTGACATCGTCATGACGTCACTTACCGACATGTGGGTCCCGAGTCTTTGTGACACTAACATGTGGGGCCAGGTCAACTGTCAACGTTGACCGATCAACTGTCAACGTTGACCGATCAACGGTCAACTCGGACTGGGTCTCAAACGGGCTCTGGCGGGCTCGGGTTGGGCCGGTCTGGGCCGGGCCAACTTGGACACGTGGCATGCTGTGGCGCTACCACGTCGTTGCCATGGGCCTCCACTGGGCTTCGTCTACCGTGCGGCCCGCACTGTGTGGCCCACGGTGAACTCAGGTGCACGGTCCATGGACCGTTGGCTGGTCTACGGTGGACCAAGTCCACCGTCTTTCCCTTTCGGCTTGGCTCACGTGCACCGAGTGCAGGCGCGTGCGGCTGGTGAGGGGAGGACTCTGCTTCCGTCCCTAGCGTGCTCCCGCCGGTGATGTGCTCGCCGGTGTGGTCCTACGGCGGCGCTGTCATCCAATTAAGGTGGGGGAAAGCTTTGCCAGGCCCCAGCGAGTATGGTGGTAGGGTCACGGTGGCGGCCAGGGCTTCCCCGGGCGTTGGCCACGGTGGTCGGCGGCTCGGCGGTGCTTGCCGGTGGTGAGGTCGCGCATGTAGGCTCCCTGGTGGCTCGGTTGGGTGGATAAGGGCTTCTGCGGATCTATGGGGGCACGGCGAGGGCGTCCTGGGACTCAAGGCGGGGCTTCGGATCCCCATGTGGCCGGTAGGGGCTCCACGGCGTCCACGGCGGCATGGTGGCGACGGCGAGGCACGTAGGAGCACTACGGGGCGCCGATGGGGCGGTCTCGGCGTGGTCGTGGATGTGCGCGTGAGTGCGTGTGTACCCAGAGGCCGGAGACGGCCTTGGCCTACGCGCTCCCGGTGTGGAGTGCCATGGCCGGAGCAGCATGGTCTAGCGGCGAGCAGGGAAGGACCGGGCTCACCGTTGGTGTCGTGGGAGATAGGGTGGTGATGCAGTGGTGGTTCGTGGCCGTGTAGAGACGAAGCCGTGCAGTGCCGAGTAGCAGCGTCGATGTGCTTGATCGGGGCGACGTCCTCTGCTCCGGCGACATCGGCGACGTCGCGCGGCCTCGGCGCTCCCCCTTCTTCTTCCTCTTCTCCCTCTTCTCTCTTGGCTCGGGTGCACAGTGGACGGCCACAGAGTGGCGGCGGGGCGATGAGAGAGCTCAGGGTCTCTCGGGGCCGAGGCTTTTATAGCCGAGCTCCATGGCACCCATGGCGGACGGCGATCGAGCGGTGGAGACGCGTGCATTGCATCCAACGGCCTGCGCGTGGTTGCGTAGGCGCGGCGCAAGGGGAACAAGGCCATGCCCCGAGCGTGACCCCCTGGCCCGCTCCTACCAGCGCTGTCGGCCTCCGGTCGCGCGGGCAGTTGAGGCGTGGGCGGAGAAGATGAACAGGAAGGCTGACGGGTGGGGTCCAGTGGCAGCGGCAGCAAGGGGAGCGGGGAGGCGCGTAGGCGTGGGTGACACGCTGGGCCGCAAGCTGGGTTGGTCGCGCGAGTTGGTCTGGCCGGCTGCTGTGCGCTGGCGGGCCGAGCAGGCCGAGCCTGCTATGGGCCTTCTTTCCTTCTTTACCTTTTTCTGTTTTATTTTTCTTCTCCTTTGTTTGAATTCAAATTTGGTTTGAAATTTGAATTCCAAATTGGTGCACCATATTCATTGGAGTTTTAGATATGAGGCCCACAACATTCTTATATAAATATTAGGAATTTATTTAGTTATTTTGTATAACAAAAATAGGTGTAGTTTTGTTATACAAAAATAGAATTAGTTTTCTCTTTAAACCTTTATTCTTTGGTTTGAGTAATAATTACTTTTGTGGTGTATTTCTTTAAAGGAGTTGTTAAGCATAACATAAAACAAATGGAAATCCAAATCACGATTTGAGTTAACAATGTATGCAACACTTTATTTGTTAGAAATTAAATAAACATAATTAACAAATGACATGTCATGCTTATGTGTTGACTTGGGTTGGGGTTATACCTAATGCATCTCTTAGGTTGGGTTTCTATAAATGACACTCATCAACACATGGGAGTTTTAAGAAAAATTTTGTAGTTGGTATTTTTAGTGTATGGATTTTTGGGTTGTTACACCCCCCCCCCCCCGCCTACTGCTGCTAGTGGTGCTGGTCGCCGTCGCCGCTCCCGTTGCTCCCGGCGCTGTTCATGGTGTTGTTGCTGTCGTCAGCGAGCTCCTGCTTGTTCACGCCGGGGACACCGCCCCCGCCACCCATCAGCTCCAGCTGCTGCTGCTCCTCCTGGAAATGCTGGAACGCCGGGTGCTGCTGCCCCGGGAAAGGGTGATGGTGGCTGCCTAAGCCGCCGAACGGGTGGTGGAACGGCGCCACGAGCGGCGTGAAGTGGTGCCCACCGCCGCACGCCGCCGCAGCCGCCACAGGATCCATCATCGGCCCGCCGCCGGCCACGCTCGCGCGCACACACGCACACGGCCTCCCCGACCCGCCGCCTTGCGAGCGAGCGCTCGGCCCGGCGGTGCTACGCGTCCCGATCGACGACGGTGCCGGTCAAAGGTGGAGGAGGAAGCGAGCGCTTGGGCAGGGCGGTGTGGTGGTGCTGCCCGTGCTGCTGCTCTCCTCCAACGGCCGACGGTGTTCCAGAAGGTTGGAAAGGCGCGGGAAGGACTCCGCGGGAATGGCGTCTCCGCGTGTGGCTTCGTCCGTGTAAAGTTACGCGGAAGGGGGAGGAATTTTCCAAGTCCTAAAAGATTAGGAGTAAATATTAGAAGTTGTTGGAGAGGGTTTTTTCCCCATCTTTCTAAAAAAACAAGGATTAGGAGGATGCTTAGGGAACTCTTGGAGATGCTCTTAGTTGGAAAGTGAGGTAGGATGGAATAAAATCAACCATGGTGTTAGGGACATGATGGTTATATTCTTTTGTTTGATTGTATAGGATGGAATTGTTGTTTTTTTTGTATGGCTGGATGGAGAGGGATGGAATAAATGCTTCCATGCTCTGTTACCCACCGATAACTAGGAGGAGCCCACTTCTCAATCAAACGTGGTATACGAACCATCGCCACTGAACAACGGCAAATAATAGGTAGGAATGCAAAGGGTTTGCTTCAGAAGTGTGGCAACATAATGACAAGGGGAGCGAAGCCTGCCTCGAAATCGCAAACCCGCACTAACGCCCCAGGTAATCCACTAGCGTCTGGACACGGCCCATGTAAGCAAAGGTGGTTTTGTCGCGTGGACAAGGCTTGTGTCCAGGAGCCGTCGGCGGTGGGGAGGGAGATGGTTGTGGTGCGGATGGCATCTGGGAGGTCACTCATGAGGCCGGGGCATTCTGGCTGCTGTTCATGGCCCCCGATGCCAGCGCAGCCCTCTGCCGCCACCCGAGGAACCGTCGCCATTGAACGACCGCGCACTAACGGCCCAGGTAATCCACCAGCAACTGGACATGGCACGTGGAAGCAAAGGTGGTTTTGTTGATCTGTGTCGTCATAATTCTACGACTACGATTCTAAATTAATCTTTCTATATATGGTTTGAGACCATAAGTACAGATAATGCTAAGAGAAACAAGAAAGAACTGCCTGCACCACAAACGCAAACCAGTGGCGACCAGAATAACACAACCACCACCACTAGTATCAGCAAGCATCTCAACTGAAGAAGAGTCTTCATCTCAACTTACATATGGGTTCCACATGTCAGACAATGTATCCGGGATCCGATATTGATGCTGTGCTTTAGTATCTCCACCAATAATTTGAAAAATGGTATTGGGGTAGCCCATTGGCTCTATATTCGAGACGTTGTCATGGGGATCTACTGCAGGAGGTCCTAGTGGATCCATCGCCGATATGAAGATCACAGGCGATAGGTTGTCACGCAGATGTAGCCTCTTTGGTCTTCGACAGGTCGACCTGCTTTGCCACAACTGTTCAAATCTGGAACCCTATAACACTGTCGGTGTTTACTCCCATATTACAATCTCAAAGTCCTAATCAAAAGCCTTCAGCAATTATTAGTTTCCTGATGTCTCCCAAACATAAGTGAACTCAAGACTTTGATACTTATTATTACTACAGTCTGGAAGGCAGCGCAGGCCTAAACATGCTACTAGCTCCGTGGCATTGGGAACCAACTATTGCTTTATTTGTATGTAGAGGTGGCTTGTTCAGTACTGAAGTGGGGTGTGTGTGAATAACCTGATAGATGTTTACTCGTTTCCATGTGCGAAGCAGAGCTCATTCATTCTGTAGATTTCAAGTACTCTCAACGAGTTCTGATAATTTCGAATTTATTGGTGTCACCTCATCTTAGTGCACACCTTGCTACTCTCCACTGCAAAAATCAATATCCAGTGCTTACTAGTATTCCAAGGATAAGTACCAATAATCCTTGATATATGCTTTTCTCAATATCAAAGGTCAGTTTGAATTATTGTGCCAAAGACCTCTACTAAAAAGATGGTTTCTTCTCTTGGAAGTGTTATGGAACACCATGTGCTGTCCAAGGGTTTGTGTGGCATGCCTTTATTATCTTAGCACAATTTAAAAAAAAAAACTAGCAAAACACACAAAAATAGTAGCTAAACAATCCATCTCCTGATACATCTCTTTTAGATACAAGTAATGGAAAAAAAAAGTCCAGCATCAGATATTTGCTAACGAGATAAGAGCACACAAACGCATCCCAGATGTAAACATATGAAACAGATAGAAGAAAAAAGCAGTACAGCTCCCAATTATAATTCACCTGTCGTACTTGCATGCTGCTTTTGTGTTGTGATACTGACTCACTCCAAACTACTTTCGCACCTAATAACATGAGAACAGAACTGGAGCTTAGGCCAATAATCAAGTTCATTCAATCAAGTGAATGAAAACTCCACGTGCTGGTTGATCTCACCCTTGCCCTGTACTTGTTCTTGTACGAAGTACCCAGAGCGGAACCCTGCAATCGAACCAGATGTGGCGCTCTCTCCTCTCGCGCTTCATGATCCTTGCACCTAGTAACATGATAACAGAACTAGAGCTTAAGCCAATAATCTGCTAGTTCAAATGAATGAAAACTCCATGTGCTGGTTGAAGCTACAGCGACTAAACCAAAAGCAGCCGTTATTACTGGCCCCACCCTCATGGCGTCACTCATCCACAAACGGTGGTGTGAAATCAAAAGACAACAAAAATTTGTGCAGATTCTTAATTAAAATCATCCCAAGGGATGTGCACTGCACAGACAAGAGGCGCTTTCAAAGACTGGGATGTGGTTGCTGCCCTGGCCGTTCAAAACCACCGACGTCTTGCTAGGTGTGGACTGTGGAGCCAGTTGCAGAGCCAGAAATGTGAATTTTTTTCATTGATTGGAGGGGAGGGGCAGCAGTATAATTTTCTTCAAATTTAAACAAATTAAAATAATCAAATAGAAATTGTATGGGCTTATGGGGGTTTTGGTACTCCTCGCCCCCGGTCTCCACCACTGCGTGCAGCACGGCGACAGCTAGGATCCGTACAAGGAATTTTCTTGTATGGACAATATGAAGAGCTCCTGCGATAGATGGTCACGCTGCTGCAGTCCTCTTCAATGCTGCTTTCCCATTTAACAGCACCATAGTCGTCATCTTTCGGCATTCACTCAAATCGTCATACAACCTCAAAGGCCTAAACAGGAGACGTCGGCGCTTAGTAGTTTCCTGATGTCACCCAGTGTCGGGTTCATAAACCCGGGGTCCCTCGGGGACCGGCTTCCACGCCAGGACTCGGCCTAGGAGGATGGCCTTTTTTCTTCTGGACTGGCCCGAGAGTCTAAATTCAACACACCGGAGCACTCGCTTCAGGCCCTGGCCGTCTTCGGCCCATCTTTCCGACCGGAGCACTAGCTCAGGCTCAGGCCAACTCCGAACGGCCTCTCCGATCGGAGCGCTAGCGTCAGGCCCTGGCCGCCTTAGCATGGCCTCCACCCGGAAAGCCTGACCCGAGGACCGCCTCCGACTCCGACCCCGTGTCTCCGACCAGGGTTCATAGAAAACCCTGCCCATCGCTATTCTCCGACTGACGCGCCAGTACCGACTGGGGCCATCTGACCGGGGACACCCGCTCAGAAAGAACCAGAAGGCGTACTAAGGAAGGCAAGACAGGGCTCGCAAGTCAAACCACGGCATCAGGGACCATACCCTGCGGAACAGTACTTTACAACCGCCCTGCCACGAACAGTATTGTAGGCGCCGGTCAAAACACCCGTACGGTAAGACCCCCCATGCCTCTGGGCATCAACAGTATTATGGGCGCCGAAATTCACCGTACCAGGTGAACGTGGTAAAGCCATGCCTCCAGTCGGCGAGACGACATTTTTGCAGGTACCGACGTCCTCCAGTCTTGAAGAAAGCAGCTCAACCTCCCACATGTACCTGACATTCTACAGTGACATCAACAGTATTGCGGGCGCCCACCATTGTCCCCATCCCCATCGACGTGGGCAACAAGGCTTAGAAACGTCCGTACTCCCTCTCCCTCTCATTTGTAAAGCCACCCCCTTCTTCTATAAAAGGGGATGTGCTCCCTCCAAACACAAAAAAAGTTAACCCAAGTCGACTTCTTCAAGTTCAAGCTTAGGGTTGGACACTTCGTTCATAGCATAGCTCCTGTCGATCTCGGCCCTTCCGACCGGACCGACCGGACACCCCATCTCTCTTTCTCTCGTTTGTAACCCCACTACAGACTTCGAGCACCTGGGCTCGGGAATAAAGTCACCGACCGACCCACACTGGACGTAGGGCACGTTGCCTGAACCAGTCTAAATCCCATGTCATTGAGTGCTAGGCCACCTCCGATCACAACGTACAGCAAAACTACAAATATTTACTAGTTAGTCACTTTCTGAACCGACACCCAATCACTAGTAAACTGAAGACTTTGATATGAAAATTCTATTACTACAACTATGGTCAGGCAGCCCATGCCTAAAAAAGGTGGTGTGTAATCAAAAGACAACAAAAATTTGTGCAGATTCATAATTAAAATGACCCCAAGGGATGTGCACGGAGCAGACAAGAGGCACATCCATAGACTGGGATGTCATTGCTGCCCTGGCCATTCAAAACCACCGACGAGGCAGAGATGCAGAGGACAAGGAAGAGGAAGACACCATGGCCCTCACCCTGTACTGGCGTTTGGCAAGGTGTGGAGCCAGTCGTCGCAGATCCAGAAATGCGATTATTAGTTTCCTGATGTCTCACAGTCACAAGTGAACTGAAGACTTTGATAATGAACATTCTGTTACTACTACTATGGTCAGATGCCCCATGCCTAAACAAGGTACTAGCTTTGAGGCATTGCGAACCACCTATTGCTGTATTTGTAGGTAGAGCTGGCTTTGTTGAGTACTGAAGTGGCCAAGTGGGGTTTCCACGTGAGAAGCGAGCTCTGTCATTCTTTAGACTTCAAGTACATACTCTCCACGAGCTTTAATAATTTCAAATTTATTGGTGTAAATTAGAGTCATCAATATACAATGCACATTCTTGCTACTCGCCACAGCCTAGTATATTTCAATGATACGTACAAATAATTCCAAGAACACTTCTCCAAAATTAGTGTTATAATATATTGCATGATTTATCCAATCTACTTTGTGTGCTGTGGAAATCTACTTTGTGTGCTGTGGAGCTGTACATTAATTCAGTGTTCTCTGTCCTTGAGCGCATTCTATATCAAGGTACCTATTTCTTGATGTAAGCTCTTCTCCGTATCAAAGGTCAGTCTGAATTATTGTGCCAAAGACTTCTGCTAAAATGATGGTTTCTTCTACTTAAAGTGGTCCTATGAAACACCATGTGCTACACAAGCACAAAGGTTTGTGGTGTGGCTTTTCTTCTTAGCACAATTTTGAAAAAGCTAACATAACATACAAAAAAGCTACACAAATCATTTCCTTATACGTCTCTTTGAGATATACATAATGGAAAAAAGTCCAGCATCAGACATTCGCTAATGAGGTAAGAGCGCACAAACGCATCCGGAATGTAAGCATAAGAAAGAGAGAACAAAAAAGGAGTACAACTCCAAATTACAATTCGTTTGTCGTACTTGCATGCTGCTTGTTTTGTGACACTGACTCATTACATTACTTTAGCACCTAATAAGATGAGAACATAACTCGAGCTTAAGCCAATCTAGTTCAAGTGAATGAAGACTCCACATTGCTGCCCAAGTGCCCATTCAAAACCGACGATGAAGCAGAGGACAACGACGAAGACCCTGTCATCGTCCTTTCTTGGAATTGAACTGGATCTGGGGTGGCTCTGCTCTCGCCCTTCAGAATCCTTGCGGCGCTGGTGGCAGGCCGGGGGACAGTTGACTCTATCAGTCATCAATTGGGGGCCCAGCCAGGCCTGAGGGGCCACTAGTTGGGCTTGAGCCTCAATGTTACAGGGATGCTCGAGGACAATCCAGGACCTTTGTCCACCCTAGCATGGACTCCTTCGAGTTCCCATGTCCGGAACAGCTGAGTCTCTAGATGCTGATCCTTTGAGTGAGAGCAGTGGGGGCAGGTCACCCTGATCAACCGTGCAAAGGGTGTTAGGGGACTCAGATTGGGTGACTTACCTCTGGCAAGTCACGGCGTAACTTACCTGTATATATCCATCGTCCATATGCCATCAGACGGCTGGGAGCATCCAGCTGATATTTTATTGTCTTCCTCCGTGGAATACTGGAGTCCATGAGCATCAGAGAGAAGAGAAGAGAAGCAAAGACATCATTGAGTGCAGCGCTGATGAGCCGGCCAGCCGTGTGTCCCCTGCCTGCGCCACCCGTGGCTCACCGGCACTGCAGTCAGTTACGCCTTTGCT
Organism: Miscanthus floridulus; assembly: GCF_019320115.1. Classification (NCBI taxonomy): domain Eukaryota; kingdom Viridiplantae; phylum Streptophyta; class Magnoliopsida; order Poales; family Poaceae; genus Miscanthus; species Miscanthus floridulus. Next base: position 35,694,039 of record NC_089582.1, read on the forward strand.
TTCTCCTGCTGGCCGGCTGGCCGACGAGTCGCGCGCATCCCCCGTTGGCCGCATGTGAAGGGCAGGGCAGTGAGGTTAGCTCCAAAGCAAGAATGCATTCGATATCCACAAAAACAAAGGCATTTGAAGAGCACACAATAGTTAACCAGATCTAGCACAATACATATTTGTGTGCTCCGCTTCCAAAACACAAGTCCAGAGGAGTCTGAAAATTTTAGAGCACTGGAAGCACATCAGCAATTAACTAAAATTTTCTCAAGTTCAGCCATTGCCTTCCACACAAACTAAAATTTTCATGTCAAATTCTATCCTAAATACAGTAAGGAATAAAATTTACTACAAGCAATTAACAAGCAAAATTGAACAGGAAGGTTCTGTTTGCCGTGATGCGATGCAGTAAGGCAACTCTTGGAAAGCCAGAAAGGCAGTGAGGACCGGACGACGGCAGCCTGGGGTGACATCGCTACAGCTCCCCACGAAGCCGTGCTGCGGAGGACGCAGGTCACCACAGCTCGCGGGAAACCTGCGGCGCTGGTCGACGGTGTCCCATCGTCCGCCCGTGATGCACGTCCCCCTAGGCTGCGGTGGCGGCGGCGTTCCAGCCTGTTCGTTTGGCTGTGACTTGTCGTAAACGATCGTAAATTTCCAGCCGGATTAGTATTTTTCTCCCACACAAACTAGCCAGTAGTACTTCTTCACGAATCAGCAACGATACGAACCAGCCAAACGAACAGGATGTTGGATGGCGTCGCGGCATCGTGCGCAGGTCTCCTCTCCTGTCACAGGTCGGCTCGAGTCCCTTCTAGGCGGCGAGCGCAGCACGGCTCCAGTCTCCTTCAGGCGGCAGGCGGCGGCCGCAGCGCGCGAAAGTGCAGGCACTCCCGCCTATGTCCACGGAGGAAAACAATAAAATATCAGCTGGATGCTCCCAGCCGTCTGATGGCACATGGACGATGGATACATACAGGTAAGTTACACCGTGACTTGCCAGAGGTAAGTCAACCGATCTGAGTCTGTTGGCTGGAGGATTGTAGACCCAGAGATGACAGGTCAGTACTAGAAGGTAATATCATGTTACATGGGCTGCGATGGGTGTTACTCTAACTCTGTCTATAGGCTTGTTCTACTCTGAGTCTGAGGTGATATATATCCACTTGGGCAATGATGGGCAGCTGGGCACCAATTAAGGCAGTTGAGGCAGGTCATCCAATAACTGGGAAGAGCCCACTTCTGAATCAAACCTGCATTGCTTTGTTCTCTATACCAGTCCATGTGCTTGGGTCATGGATGCTGGATATCCTTAGTTGCCTCAGGCTCTAGTGATGGTGTGAGAGAGTACAGGTGCGTGGTGGTGCTAGGAGTGAAGGATCAGGTTAGGGATGTGTTGGGGGCAGGACCGGCTTTTAGGCACCCTGTCGGCTCCTAGACGCCGCCCAGCTCTCGCAAATAAAAAACATGCCCAACGTCTCGCCTTAGCGAAATAGCAGACGCGCACGCGCGGACAGATGGAAGCTCCTGACACAGGACCCCCTCCCTTCCATCAGAGCGGATTGACGGGAGTGGCGACGGCACCTCTTCGCGATGTGCATGCCTGGGGTTGGCCCGGTCTGTTCGCATAGGCGAGTAGGACCACGGAGCCGTGGGACAGAGACCGGTCTTTTCGCCTTGACGAAAAGAGGCGACTTGGTCTGGATCAGCGTGGTTCACGACGTTAACACGACTCGATCTATTCGCCTAGGCGAATAGCCGCTGACAGCCCGCCTAATGAGTTTTGCAGGTTTCGCCAGAGGAGGAGTTAGCCACCTTTCGCCGGTCCGACAGCATTGGCCAGTTGGGGGGCCACACGGTCGGTAAGCATGCGACACAGGATAGGGCCGGTCAAGCTCCCAGGTCCGGCGCTACCCGAGGCAGGTGGCGACTCCGAATGGCGAATAAGCCTAGAGTGTAGGGGAATATTCCCCGGATGTTGTAGTAGTTGTAAGGGCATTCTTATCCAACGAGAAGCCTACGGGCGTGTATAAATAGCCCCTGATGGGGGAGTGTAAAGGGGAATGAACAAGATCAGTAAAGTTAGTTCTTTCATTTCGCTCATCCATTATTCACTTGTTGTTCTGCGTTCTAGTAATCCCTTGCGGCGACCCGGTGTTCAAAGGTTTAGGCCTAGAACAACATTGGCGCCCACCATGGTTGTTGCTCGAGCTTATCATGCCACCAAAGAAGCCGAAGGTATCAACGGATAGAATGGAACCATCCACAGCAGCAGCCGTCACTACGGCAGCGGATGCAGCTGCATGAGGCGGTACAACAGTGGCAACAGAGCCACCCGCACCGCAGCAGCAGCCGGACGGTGCCGCAGCGACCCGAGGGCGAGAGGAAACGCCAGAAGGCGACGTCGAAGAGGTCGAGCTCGACCAAAACGGCAAGGAGGTTGAAGAAGATGAAGACGGCAAAATCACCGAGCAAGCAAAAGACTTGAAAAGGTTGGACCAATATCAACAAGACATCCTCAGGCTGCAGCACGAAAAGGAACAGCTGCTGAGGTAGGTAGCAGCGCGAAATAGGGCATAGCAAATGCAGCGAGCAATCAGGCAAGCTGAGATCGAGACAGAAAGGTTAGTACGCGAGATCCAAGGTCTGCACGGAGTAGCAGCAGGCGGTGGCGCCGGTTGAGGAGGTGGAAACATGATAATACCAGACACTATCCTGCTAGACGAAGACGAAGAAGCATTCGACGCCACCTCGCCCTAGTCGAAGGAGCTCCAGTTGCACCCATGGCCCCTAGGCTACAAGCCACACATCCCAGTCTTCAACAGAAAGGCAAACCCAAGAAAATTCATCGTAGGCTATGAAACCGCCGTCACCTCGACAGGAGGAGACGCTTAGACTCTCGCCAAATATGTGATTATGGCACTCAAAGATATCGCCCATGACTGGTACACATCATTGAAGCCCCTCTCCATCCACTCATGGAGCCGGGTTAAAGCGGAACTCTTATCCACATTCCAGGGATATCACCCAAGAGCGAAAACCACAAGGGACCTACTAAATTGTATACAACGAGATGACGAATCTTTGTCCGACTATTTAGAGAGACTCATCCAAATCAAGGCACAAGTGTCGAATGCACCAGAAGAAACAATCATAGCAGTGGTTGTCGAAGGTTTGGCTATAGGCCAATGTGCGGCTCATTTCGCTAGAAATTACCCCACAACCGTCAAAGAGCTATTCGAGATAATGAGGCAGTACGCCAGGTCAGATGACGACCTAAAGAGGCGTAAGGCAACATGAAATTTGTGGAGGAAAGCAGGCAGGGCCCCTAGGCCCCCACCAACCCTAGGGCAGCGAAACATGAGACCATTTCGTGCAGTCAACAATTTGCAAGAACACCCAGAGCATAATCCAGCGGAGCAAGGTTTCCCTGGGCCACCGCCAAACCAGCAGTATAGAAGCTTCGATCAACCTTCGCGTGGCAGGCGAGGGGGACGAGGCCCCCGCAGTGGACGCGATGGCAGAGGAAGGGGAAGAAGCCAGAGGACACCTTATTGCGCCATGTGTGGCGAAAGCGTGGGTCATTTCACAAAAGACTGCAAATACAACAGAATGGCCAAAGAGCTAAAGGAGAAAGATGAAGCCACGAAGAGCAGCAAAACATCCAACCATTTGTTCCACAACACCTGCCACGAAATGGTAAACAATCAGGGTTATGGCAGCCCCTACATGGCAACAGGCAGCTACGCTCCCCAGCACCCTAGCTTTTCGCACGGGTATAACCAACATCCGTATATCTGGCAGCAGCCGGCATTCCCGGTGTATCAACATTTCACCCAGCATCCGGGGCACTCAGCCGCTGTGTCTTCGTCAGTTCAGCAAGAGCTACAGCAATCAAGCCAACCTCAGCTCGTAAAGCAAGAAAATGCCCAAGAGCATCAGGCCGTAAACATCTTACCCTCCCAAGGCCACATATTCGCAATCACCGGTGGATCAAATCAAGAGCATGAAAACAAGAGGGCCAGAGAGGACTATGAAAGAAGAGTCCACACCGTCTCGCCAAGAGTACCGCTCAACAGGCTAGCTTGGTCCATGGTACCAATTACCTTCAACGAAAGTGACTTCCAAGTGTGAGATTTCCCACACACAGACGCTTTCGTAGCGACATCTAATATAGCTAGGTTTACTGTACACAACATCCTCGTAGACAATGAAAGCTCCGCCGACATTCTCTTCATCAAGCCTTTTGAATAGATGAACCTTGATAAGCAAACACTAGAACCAGCCGGGAACTCACTGTTCGGTTTTGGTGGGAAAAAGATAGACGCCTTAGGGAAGAAAGCAATCCCGGTCTCTTTTGTGGAAGGAGAAAAGGTCCGCACTGAAATGATTAGTTTTGACATAGTCAACATGGATTATTCATATACCGCCATCTTCGGCAGGGGAGTCCTAAACAAATTCAAAATGGTGATAAAGCAAAGCTACTTATGCATGAAGATGTCATCCCCTTTCGGGATAATTACAGTACACGGAGATCAAGCTTCATCCTGGCGAATAGAGGGCAAACCAATTCCAGGATTCAGCCTCATAAATGAAGTAGCAAAGAAACTGCCTAGCGAAGAAACAAATAGTGAAAAAGGCAGTTGGGCCAAGGGCAGAAGCTGTCGAAGACACTCAAAAAGCCCCGTTATCAAAATTAGTGCCAGAAAAGTGTGTGCACATAGGTTCCGACCTCTCAAAAAACAAAAAAGACAGTTTGATAGCCTTTCTTCACAGGAACCAGGATGTATTCACCTGGTCGGCAAAAGATCTACAGGGGGTCAGTCGCGACCTCGCCCAATACAACCTAAACGTAACAAAAGGGGCGAATAGCCGCAGACAGCCCGCCTAATCAGTTTTATAGGTTTCGCCAGAGGAGGAGTCAGCCATCTTTTGCCGGTCCGATAGCATTGGCCCGCTAGGGGGCCACACGGTCAGTCAGGATGCGACACGGGACAGGGCCGGTCGGGCTCCCAGGTCCGGCGCTACCCGAGGCAGGTGGCGACTTCGAATGGCGAATAAGCCCAGAGTGTAGGGGAATATTCCCCAGATGTGTAGTAGTTGTAAGGGCATTCTTGTCCAACGAGAAGCCTACGGGCGTGTATAAATAGTCCCCGACGGGGGAGTGTAAAGGGGGATGAACAAGATCAGTAAAGTTAGTTCTTTCATTTTGCTCATCCATTATTCGATCGTTGTTCTGCGTTCCAGTAAGCCCTTGCGGCGACCCAGTGTTCGAAGGTTTAAGCCTAGAACAACAGGATGAAACAAAGTCACCCCTACACTAGAGACGGCGGAGGGCTCCTTGCTAGGAACATTAAGATGAAGAACATAAGAATGCCAATATTGTACACTCTGCCTTACGCTTGCTTCACTAATCACCACAGCTGGCGTGGCCTCTTTATTAAGAAAGGTTGTGGTGGAGATAGTTGGATCCAAAAGTTGACATCACAATTTTTTTACCTAAAAATTAAAAGCATATGTTGCCGTCTCTCAATATTAAGCGTAGGTTGTGGAAGACGTTTTAGCCTTATGAGTGCGAGAGGAAAAAAGAATTATGTGATATCCAAATCAGTGTAAATGGTATCCAGTTTAGTTGTGGGTTGCTTTACAGCTTGAACGATGCTGCTGTCCCATTTACCTCAGCTGTGTGTTGGTTGTGTGTGAATGACCAGATAGATGTGAAGCAGAGCTCGGTCATTCTGTGGACTTCAAGTACACTCCAAGAGCTCCGATAAATTCCAATTTACTGGTGCCAATTAGAGTAATCAATATACAGTGCACATTCTTGCTTAGTATATTTCAAGAATACAGTAGCAATAGTCCCAAAAACACTTCTCCTAAATCGGTGTTATAGTATATTGCATGATTTATCCAATCTAGTTGAAACGGTCATGTGGTACAGTTGTGCAATACTTCTTGTGGTACGTTTCTTCGGATGGTTGCTACTACAAGAACGAATCCAGTGCCGAGTGAACTTACACAAAAAACATGTCCCCGACAACGACGTCTGCGAGTTATGTGGAAAATTTGCAGAAAGTTGTGATCATCTCATCTTCCAGTGCTCGGTTGCCAAGGCATGGAACCACCTCGGCTGGCGCAATCTTCGGATCCCAGCAGTCAATCAACTTTGAGAAATGCCCAGGCCGGCAGGTGTTCCCCCAAAGTTCTTCTCGACGATGGTTCATTTGGAACCACAGACACGATGTCGTCTTCCGTCACCTTTAGCCTTGCCTGCGCCACTTGCTGGCCGCTTGCAAGGAATCTTGCCGGCTGTGGAGTTGCTGGCTAAAAATAGATGATCGATGGTGTGAAATGTTTGTAATGAACTAATCTCTCCCCATCCCCTAGAAATGTAACCTCAATGACAATGGGTCTCCCGGTCCTTTAGGTGCTTCTTCACCCTCCATCTACCGGCTTGCCGGAATCAATAGAAAATTATTCAAGTGGGGCTCTCACCCCTCCGGTGACATCTTCAAAAAAAAAAAAACTTCTTGTGCTGTGGAGCTGTACATTAATTCATCCTTTACTTTTTCCTTGAGCGACATTCTATATCACGGTATCTTTTTGTTGATATAAGCTTTTCTTGATACCAAAGGTCAGTATCAATTATTGTGCCAAAGACTTGTACTATAAAGATGGCTTCTTATCTTGGAAGTGTATGGGTTCCTTCTGCTGTGATTAATATATAACCAATGGCTCATCAACTCAACTACTGACAATTCATTTCAAACTAAATGGTGAAAAAGAAACCAGTGAATACATACAACCAAAAGGCAGCACATCATCAAGTGGATATATATCACCTCGGACGACTCAAAGTAGAACACGCTTATAGACAGAACTAGAGTAACACCCATCGCTGCCCAAGTGACTTGATATTAGGTTCTAGTGCTGCATAGATGGAATGGGACACGTCCGGAATGCCGCCCTCTCATCTCTAGGCCTGCAAGCCTCCAGCCGGCACGCTTTGCATGGTTGATCAGGATGACCTGCCTCGACCGCTTCAGCCAAAGGAGCACATCATGCAGCGAATCTACTGCTCCAGGTTTCATAAAAAAAAAATCTACTGCTCCAGACCGGGAACTCGGGACGTCAATGCCAGAGTGCACACTAGTTTCAAGAAGTCTTGTAACATGGTGGCTCACGTCTAACTAGCGGCCCCTCAGGACTGGAGACTATACGATCCGTACGTGGACTTGTTCTTGTACGAACGAACCAGCAAGCAAGTATGACTACTACTCCAATCATAATATGGAGTTGTATTCCGTTTTTTGTTCTTTCTGTTTCTTATGTTTACATCTGGGATGCGTTTGTGCGCTCGGACCTCGTTAGCGAATGTTAAATGCTGGACTCCTTTCAATTCCAATATATACATCTAAAAGCGATGTATCAGGAGTTGAATTGTTTAGCTATTTTTCTGTGTAATTAATCTAGCTTTTTCGAAATTGAGTTAAGAACAAAAAGGCACACTGCAAAAGTATGAGTGTGGGGGGTCGGTTTAGTTACGAAGCGAGGTAGATGGGACGAAATCAACCCTGGTGTTATGGACGCAACGGTTATGTGTCCTTGTGTTTGATTATAGGATGACATTGTTGTGTTTTTTGTTAGGCAGGCTAGAGAGGGATGGAATGCTTCCATGCTCTGTTGGTCATCGATAACTGAAAATATCCCACCTCTCAATCAAATTAAGCCTGCCTGCTCGTGTTAGATCTCTATGCCAGTTCGTGAGCTTGGTGCCGGGTCTCCTCAATTACCTCTGTCTCCCGAGATGGAATGGGCATGCGTACATAGAATGGACACGTTCAGGAGGTTTGTTTAAGACGAGTTCGCTCCGGATTTTGAGAGAATGTCCCCCATTGGAGAAAGTCTAATCCTGCTGTTATATAACCAAACACTATCACAATTGAGTTGGACCTCACCCATATCCTTTCTTTTTGTTTTTCCTTTTTATTTGAATCTGTGCCCTCCTTCAATTGATGGCGGAACCCGATTATGAAACATGTCTGCAAAGGGGTAAGTTGCCCGTGTGGCACAGCAATTAACAACAAACCAGCATACACATGGACTAATACGTCATAATCTTGATCACCTTTTTTTAGAGTAAAAGGGCAATGCCCCCGTCTTATCAACCAAATCAGTTACATCCGAAACAAGGAACACCTTAAGTTCAACAGAAAAATAGACATAACACTATTACCCATACATTGCATGCCTTAAACAAAAAAAACCAGCAGAATGTAGATTGATCCATTTCCCCGCCTTGACAGCCTCTTCCATTGACTGGGGCATGATGTAAATATAAGAAAGGGAAAGAACAAAAAAAAGAACACAACTCCATATTACAATTCGAGTAGTCAAACAAGTCCATGTACGGATGGCACTCTCCTCTAGCGCTTGACGATCCTCTAGCGCTGGTGGCGGTGGTGGACTCAGTCATCAGTTGTGTGCCGCGCCTGGCTGGCATTAGAGGCCGCTAGTTGGACGTCTCCATGTTAAAAGGCTGCTTGAGACCTATGTCCACTATGGCATCGATGTCTCCGAGTTCCCAGGTCCAGAGCAGTAGCGTCGCTGGATGATGCTCCTTTCAATGAAGCAGTCGAGGCAGGGTCATCTGGATCATCCTTCCAAAGGGTGCCAGCTGGAAGCTTGCAGGCCTAGAGATGAGCAGGCGGCATTCCGGATGAGTCCTATTCCGACTATGCAGCACTAGAAACTAATATCAAGTTACATGGGCAGCAATGGGTGTTACTCTAGTTCTGTCTATAGGCGTGTTCTACTTTATGTCATCTGAGGTGATATATATCCATGCCACTTGATGATGTGCTGCATGTTGGGTGTATGTATTCACTGATTTTTTTCTCATCTTTGTTTGAAATGAATTGTCAGTAGTTGAGCCATTAATTATATATTAATAACAGCAGAAGGAACCCACACATACACTACTGTACAAATAAAACTCAAGCCAAGGTCTTGCCCAATCAAGGCAACAGAAAAGAAACCAAAGCAACAAACACCCAGGCCTGGATTAACATCATCGCTCTTTCTTCATGAGGTGCTTCGCACCACTATTATCCAGAGCGCTACCTCCTCTTTGATAATTTCGAAGACATGATGGCTTGAAGGTTCTTTGTGCAGTAAAAAATATTAAGCTCCTTCTAGACTTCCTAATAAATTAAAATGCTGAGTAGTGACCTCATGCCATGCATAGCAATGGTATAAGTGTATAGGGGCTCGGTTTGGTTACAAATTAGTGGAGTAGATGGGATGAACTCAAACATGGCGTTATGGACAGGACGGTTATACCCTTGTGTTTGATTGTAGGATGGAATTGTTGTGTTCTTGTACGAATGACCCAGAGTAGACGCCTGCAATTGAACCAGTTTTGGCGTGCTCTCCTCTTGCGCTTCACCATCCTTGCACCTAGTAAGATAACAACTGAACTTGAGCTTAAGGCAATAATCTTGTTCAAGCGAATGAAAACTGCACATGCTGGTTGAAGCTAAAGAACTAAACCAAAAGCAGCCACTATTACAGGCTGCACCCTCGTGGCCTCACTCATCCACAAAGGTTAGAGTGAAATAAAATGACAACAAAATTTGTGCAGATTCTAATTAAAATGACCCCAAGGATGTACTCTGCACAGACAAGAGGCGCATTCAAAGACTAGGGATGTCGTTGCTGCCCTGCCCATTCAAAACCACTGATGAGGCAGAGCCATAGAGGACAAGGAAGAGGTAGGCACCATGGCCCTCACCCTGTACTGGCGTCTGGCGAGGCGTGGAGTCAGTTGCAGAGCCAGAAATGTGATTTTTACGTTTTTGAGACGAGATGGGAATCAGTCAAAAAATTCTATGGAACCTGTACGGCTGATGGGGAGCTTGGCCCCCTCGCCCCTGTCTCCGTCACTACATGGAGCGCGACGACCGCTACGATCCATACAAGGACGTGTTCTGGAGAATCCAGATAGGATACCTGGAATGGAAGTAGTAGATGTGTCGCGTTCGCCTTTCGCTCTTCATGGTCCTTACTACGCTTCTACCGCTGGCTGGCCCGAGACTTGCAGGCATAGAGATGAGAGGGTGGCATCCCTGATGCGTCCCATTCCGACTGTGCAGCACTAGAAACTAATATCATGTCAATCGGGCAGCGATGGGTGTTGCTGTAGTTCTGTCTATAGGCATGTGTTGACAACAAAAATTATCCATTTTGTGAAGATGTCAAAATGAGAAACGGATCTCATCATTGCGTTCCTCTCATCAAGATGGTCAAAAAAACATATATGGAATGCCAATTCGGAGTCTGGATGAGAGAGTTATGCTTTCGAGAAGATGCCTCAACACCGGTAGTACCAGTTAACATCGGTACTACCGACAGTTGGCGAAGACCTAGACATCGGTACTACCAACCTAGACCAGTTCTACCGACAGTTGGCAAAGACCTAGACGTCGGTACTACCGACCCGAACCAGTACTACTGATGGGCCTGTTTTGGATCTGGCTTTTAGATTCCGATCTGGGTTGTTCCAAACTCTTGGGAAACTTAGAAAATAAGGCTCGTAAAGGTTTTCTATTGGGATAAGACCACCCCTCTCTATATATATGAGAGGATCATGGCCGATTGAATCCCCATCTAACCAATCGTCAAACAAACACATCAACTACCTCTTTTTACCTTCTCTTCCCATCTACCTCTTCTCCTCATTCTTCGTTGGCACTGCATGGATGGTGGATGGACGATGGCGAAGCTCTAGAGCGGTCAGGCCTGCTACAGCCGCCCATAGCTGCCGCACACCTCGACGGGGTCCCTCCCGGGTGTGTGGGGTGTCAGGTCTCAAGACACCTCGCCGGCGTGTCTTGCGTATCACGCTCCTGGTGTGGCCCCTCCGGTGACATGTATTGCGTATCGCGCTCATCGCTGGAGGCACAAGGTCTAGGTGTGGACATCCCCTAGGCACCGACCGATCTAAAAATCAGCTAGGCCCTACATCGAGCGATCTAGTTCCTTATCGAGTGTGTGACCTAATAAAGCGTCAACACACTTTTTGGCGACTCCACTAGGGATGATTGGTTCAGCTATCTCCTATAGCTGATCTTTCTAACTTAGCCAATTTGTTGGTTCCAATCTATCCTTTTTGCGTTCTCATAACCGTTGCATCTAGACTAAAAGGCCGATAGCATCCACTCTTGATCTCCTCTTTTAGGATGTGGAACAATGGTCGCAACAGCGAGTTCACCGGTCCAATGGGTCAGGAGAGCATCATTCAGTCTTCAACCATAGCGAGGTAAAGGCACATGGGTCTACTGAAGATTCTCCTCTTTTTCATGCTATGAATAAGATTATGTCTAAATTTGATGAATTGGAGGAAATAATGTTTGTGCTCCTATTGTTACTTTACCTCAAGCTGCACATATTATTGAACCAGCCCTGGCTTTTAGTCAACCTCAATATGAGAGGCCATTTCGCTATGATTCTGATCAATGTGGCAGGTTTGTCTTTGATAATCAATATGAATTGGTCTCTTCGGTGCCTGAAACCGATAGGACCAATTCCGGAGGGGCCAGCACTATAATTCCTGTTAAGAGGCTATCTTACTGTTATTTTGATCAATATGGGAAGCTTATTTTTAGGAAGCGACCCGAATTGGTCTCTTTGGTGCCTGAAACCGATAGGACCAATTTAGGAGGAGTTAGAACTATTCTTCCTGCTATTACATACACACGAATTCGGTTCATACAGCTCAAACTGATGACGGGACGACAGCAGCACCAAATGCTTCATTGCCTCATAGTACTGTGTTGTCTGACTCTCCAAAGTCATCGAGCATGGTTCCAATGCCTGAGGCTTCATGTGATGCCTCCCAAACCGATTCACAGAAATTTATTGATCGGTTTTGGAAATCAAAAGAGGCAAAATTAGACATGCAAGCTACGCATGACAGAGATGCGCATCCTTTACCTTGCAACAAGACACTTTCCATGGCTGAAACTCTGGAGATAAATAATCCGGCCGTCTTGATTCAGCCAGAGCAAGCCGATTCCACTATTGAAAAAAATGAGATAATCGGTGAGCCCAGAGAACCTAAGGGAAAGAAAGTCTTAGATCGCAAGGTAGTGCTTGAAATGTCCAATGGTAATCGGGAGAGCCTCAGGCTCACTATCAATTCTTCTGGGCTCGGGGGGCAACCCCAAACTCCCGTGGACAAGCAGAAATCAGTCACTAACACTATTGTTCAAAAAGGGTTGACTAGGCCGACTTTAAAAGTTGGCCAAACTGATTTTAATGTTAGTGGATAGGAGAAATCAACAAGGCCAATTTTCTAAATCAGTCAAGCTAGCTGTAAACAAAAATTGCAGCACACAGGTAAAGATGGAGTGTTGATTCCTTACCCATTAATACATCAAATTCCTCACCGTTGGAGGATGCCTATTGGTTTAGCTCACAATGAGCAACGGTGTGTCCCTCATAGTCGATTGAGCTACGGCCAATTAAGCCCCAACAAGGCAGGACCGATTAAGCCGGTTTTGGTTAAACTTGCTAATCAGGTACAACAATAGGGTAAGGCATTAGCAGAGCAAGTATATGTGTTGAGGGACCAGGAAGTTCTTATTAATCCCATAGAAAAGGCCAATAAGCAAATAATCATCAAAAATCGGTTCTACAGATGCTCCAATCAAAGAAAGTGAAGGACCGATTGTCATTGACAATCTGGACCAATCTGATGTGAACAAAATATCAAGGGACATTGTTGCTAATGATCATGATGCTTAGAGTAGCACATCGGCTCCCGAGAACTTCCAACCGTCATGGTTAATCTTTGGGATTGTCGAGAACACAAAGGCGCAAACTCCAGCGTGCTCGTTCTAAGAAGCTTAATCAAGAAGGGCTAGCAAATATGGGGGAACAAATTTTCAACAAGATGGATCTAATTCTCCCTCAGCCAAGCGAGAAAGAGCTGGCCGCCTGCTCAAAGTCAGCTGAGCCGATTTCCCAGTCAGCTAAGCCGACTTCCCCTGTCTATAGCCAAGTTGGCCAAGACGACTCCATGTCGGCTAAGCCCACTTCTTCTGTTGTAGCTCCTTTGGCCATTGTGCAAGTTGGCCTAGCTGATTCCAAGTCAGCTAAGCTGACTCCCTCGATTCCAACAGCCACCGATATGGCTGTGGTTAATTCGGTGCTTGTTTTTGTTCCTACAGGTGGCGAGGGGCCTTCCGTAGATCAGGATGACTTTGCACCCCAAAGTGCTATTTTTCAAAAGCTAGAAGACTCTATGAATCACCTCAAGCCACTACATATGAAGGGCCACATTAAGGGCAGACCGATCAACAACATGTTGGTGGATAATGGAGCCTTGATGAATTTAATGCGGTATTCACTTTATAAGAAGCTTGGCGGATCAGATGAGGAGTTGATTAAGACCAAGAGGATGGTCAAAGGTGTTGGAGGAGGAAAACCTATTCCGGCCAAAGGATTCGGTTTGATGAAGCTTACCATTAGGAGCAAAACATTGGCCACCATCTTCTTCATTGCAGCGGTGAAAGCGAGCTACAGTTTGATTCTTGGGCGTGAATGGATTCATGGCAATCGATGTGTGCCTTCTAGCTTACACCAGTTCCTCATTTAGTGGGTAAATAATGAAGTTGAGATTGTCCATGCAGACTCATCGGCCTATGCCACAGCCGATGCCCCTTTGCTTAGGGGGCATGATAATATGATTTTCTTGTCAGGGAGGGACCTTGCTAGTTTTGAGTCACTAGAGGAGGCTTTTGTTGGTATAAATTAATGCACATAGAATAATCCGCAAGTGCACGGATATTATACCGATGTAGCACTTCACCGGGAGTACCCAATTTTATATCGAACTCGAGGAAACGTGTGTGAGAATAACCAAATCTAACTTATCCCAACTTCACAATCAAGGCTAGATAATAGGACCGTAGAGGAGACTGCTGAGGTCTTCTAGTTCTAACTTTGGTAAGCTTTGTCTTCTATTATTCAATTCTGGGGATAATACTAGAGAAAACACAGACAGAGTATGTTTCCTATAGCAATACTGTTTTGCTAGTCCTACTAACCGGAGGTGGACTACCGAGGATTCAACAAGGCTATAAAAGTCACCCTCACGAGCTACCACCGATCTGAAAAATAGGGTACATCTACGAGTAACCGAGTCTAAGCACCACGCTTACACTACGAATACTACTTTAACCTAGGAGCTGCAAGGATTAAAGTACTTGTTGGTATTTATTAATGTGTCACTTGTTTGAGTACTTAGCCACCTATTATAAACCTATATCTCCTAACTTTACTAGGTTGTCATCCCTAGTAATGATGCCAGAGATATGTGTTGGTACTACATAGTATTACTACTAGAATAACACTAAGCAGTTCTTTATTAATTATGTGACTAGAGAGAATATATATAAATCTATGAATGGAAAGTATTCGCAAGCGCACAGATAATATACCATTGTAGCATTTTACCCGAGAGTATTCCAGGTATCGTTATTTATATTTTTACCACTAGGAAGGTCTAGCATGGACATGTATTGATAACTTATACTATTGAAGGAGAAGTAAACTATAGCCAATGTTGTACTCACAACAGGGATAAGTCATAAGATAATATATGTATAAATGATAAGTAATGATAATGATAAATCACTCAGAGCACTCCTTTCTACAATATTAGCATGGTCAGGTAGAATATTAGAGGAATAATTCCTAAGTCATTCTTAATTACAAGTCAAAGCATACATTTGATTAGTGCAATTACACCTAGTAATCATGGCTAAGATCATCATCATATCTACACATAAGGGATATTACTAAGGAAGATTGAGGGCAGAGCTCGTTCTACCTTCGTAATCGGACCCTATGTGCACCTATATTCGGGGAGTGGACTACAAAGAACTCAACGGGAGTGTCACATCCACGATCTACCACATGACCTAGAATATAGGGTGTATTCACAGGTAAACAATGTATAAGCACCACGCTTACACATTGTCGACCACCCACCCCGTATACTTTAGAGTGAGCACTATACGAACTTGTGCATAAACATAATGATAAACCACCCACCCCATGTACTTTAGAAGCAAGCTCAAGAAGAACTTAATTCCACCAGGTACAAGACATAGAGAGAGCACCGACAGGCCGTGCCTCCTCCAAACTCTTCCCTCACACTCTATCTCACTATCTCTAATGCAATACTAGATCCTATAGAGGACTAATCTTCTCTTGATTGCTAGCCTTAATCCTGGTGGACATAGGAAATTAGGGTTTCTGGCTCCTTAGCTCTCAGGATCAAATGAGGCTTGGCTTCAGGGGGGTGAGGCCGATATATATAGCCCTGAGCATCAAACATGAGCCCTTGGATCAAACCAACTTAAGCAACGGCGGAGATGCAATCCTTAAGGCGGTGGGGAACTGACATTCGAAGGAGGCTGACAGGTGGGGCCCCCTAGGGCTGGGCGGCCCCACCTGGCAGTGGGTCATGCCCTGCTTTGGTGGTACGCCTTCTGAACCCTTCTAGAGTCTTCCCACATAGGTACCGCGATGGGATTCCGTAATTTCCTTTGATGATTAGGTCCTCCTTAGTGGTTTTCTAATTGAATCCTGCTAGAAACATAGATTCACCAAAACTCATGGAATTTGTCAGTTTAAACCCCTAAGTCTACATTAGTGATTATATTTATACCCTTATGCATGTTTAATTGACTATTTATAATGTATGTTAACTACCGTCAACAGCTTTGTTCCCATTTCTCTAGAGCTGATTGATGACCGGCTTCATATCATCTTGTAGTGTAAATTTTATTTGGACATGAGATTGTGTCGACCAACCCATGTGAGCAAATTGGTATTGGGATTGGCATTAGACTACAGCCGACATGTACAGGACAAAACTTAGAAGCCGATTATAAATTAAGTTAATCACGCCTCTCAAGAATTTTCTATCAACACCACCGGTTCTTCGTTCATCTAGGAGTGGAGCTCCATTCACATTACATATTATTGCTGAAGAGGGTGTATCGGTGTTGTGTTGACTCAAGGAGACAAAAGGAATGGATGTGTTATCATCTATGATTGGTCGATGTCTTCTTGATCCTAAGACAAGGTGTGCCCATGTTTTAAAATTATGCTCATCGTTGTACTATGCATGTGCTGAATCAAAACATTAATTGATATAGTCCACACATGATGGCTTGCCAGGCCGATGTTATTAAGCACATGTTACATCAGCCAATCATTAGTTGAAGGATTGGTGAATGGACATACGAATTAATAGATTGTGGTTTGGCTCTTGAACCATTGAGTATTTTGAAAAGTCAAATCCTCTTCAATTTGATTATTGAGAATGGGATTGATTTAGGAGATAAGATCAATTACCTATTTGCTACCCATGAAGGCTTTATTTTGATTAATCGGCTTGCAAAGAGGGCCAAGGTGTTGGCATAGTCATTATTTCTCACAATGGTGTTGTTTGAGACATCAAGCCGATTAAAACTACATTTGCACCAACAATCAAGCCGAGTGTGAAATTCTTTTATCCGGCTTGGAAATATTGCATTCCAAACATGTTAAGACCTTTGGTGATTCCTTGCTGGTGGTATAGCAAGTGGCTAGTGAGTTTCAATGAATAAAAGGGGTCTCCATTTGATAAGCATCTTGATATGTGCATCTTGATATATTGCTTCTTTTGCCGAATTCCAAATTCAGCATATGCCAAGGCATGAGAATTATAAGGCCAACATGTTATCTCAACAAGCATCTAGCTTTGGCGTCGGTGGGCATAAATTTCGCATGAAAGAAAAGCTGATGCAAGAAAATTCACTTGCTTTGTGTGCAAGAGCAGCAAGCTGGCTTAGCCGACTCCCCTGTGGCCAGCCCGACCACCTCGCCCAAGAAGCTCCCAAATCGCCCTGGCTTGATCTCCAGTGATTTTGGGGCCAATTTTGAGGATTGGAGGACTCCCTTGTATTCACGTGATCCAAGTGGTAAAGTTGATAAAAGTGTTCGGCAGAGTGCATTCAAGTATACTTTGCATAATGATGAACTCTACCAAAGGACCACCAAAGATTTGTTGATTAAGTGCTTGGGATCTGATCAAGCAAGAGTGCCCATAGGAGAAGTCCATGAAGGTATTTGTGGTACGCATCAAACGGCCCCAAAGATAAAGTGGTTGTTGCGTAGGGCTGGTTTCTATTGGTCTACTATGGTGGCTGATTGCTTTCGTTACTACAAAGGTTGTGATGAGTGCTAGGGGTTTGGGAATATTCAGCTTGTGCCTACTGCTATGCTTCATCCTATCATCAAACCATGTCCTTTTCATGGTTGGGGGCTAGACTTCATTGGCCAAATTAATCCCCCATCTTCGAAGGGACACCGCTTTGTATTGGTTGCTATAGATTATTTCACAAAGTGGACCAAGGTAGTTCCTTTGAAGAATATGACACATAAGGAGGTAATTGAGTTCATCACTGAGCATGTCATTCATAGATTTAGCATCTCTCAAACATTAATTACAGATCAAGGGACATCATTTGTGTCCAAAGAGGTGAGGGAATTTACCGAATCATATAAGATCAAGTTGCTCAATTCATCTCTATACTATCCTCGAGCTAATGGTCAAGCTGAGTCTAGTAACATGACTTTGATCAAGCTTATCAAAAAGAAGATTGAGGACAACCCAAGGAGGTGGCATGAGGTTTTGTTTGAATAAAAAAAGATAAAGCTTGTGTTGCCAAAGCATACAACAAGAAAGTAAAGAGCAAATTGTTCCAAGTAGGATAATTAGTGTGGAAAACCATCCTACCACTTGGGTCAAAAAACAACAAGTTTGGTAAATGGCCACCAAGTTGGGAAGGACCTTAATTACAAAGTGGTCAAAGTGATACTCGGTGTTTGGTTTTGAATAAGTGTTTTCAGGTTCATGCATCATTCACTTGAAAACAGGGGGCATATGTTGACAACCAAAATTGTCCATTTTGTGAAGTTGTCAAAATGAGAAATGGACCTCACCATTGTGTTCCTCTCATCAAGATGGTCAAAGAACATATATGGAACATTCAATTCGGAGTCCGGATGGGAGAGTTATGCTTTCGAGAAGATGCCTCAACACAGATAGTACCGGTTAACGTCGGTACTGCCGATAGTCGGTGAAGACCTGGACGTCGGTACTACCAATAGTTGGTGAAGACCTGGGCGTCGGTAGTAATGACCCAAACCGGTACTACCGACAGTCCTGTTTTAGATCTAGGTTTTAGAATCCAATCTGGGTTGTTCCAAACTCGTGGAAAACTTGGAAAATAAGGCTTGGAAAGGTTTCCTATTGGGATAAGACCACTGTTGATAGTAGTTAACATTCATCATAAACCATTAGTATAACTTGTATAAATGGCTAAAAAGGACCATCAATGTAGACTTAGGGGTTTAAACTGACAAATTCCACGAGTTTTGGTGAATCTGTGTTTTCAGTAGGATTTAATCAGAAAACCACCAAGGAGGACCTATTCATCAAAGGAAATTACAGAATTCGGCCGCGTAATCAATGTAGGAAGACTCTAGAAGAATCTAGAAGGTGAATCACTGAAGCAGAGCCCATGCCCCTGACATGTGGGGTCAGTTGGCCCCACCTGCAGGCCGGCCAGCCTATGGTCCCCCCTATGTTAGCCTCCCGTTACTATGTCAGTTCTCCACCGCCTTAAGGATTGCATCCTGCCGTTTATTCAAGTTGGTTTGATCCGAGGGCTCAGGATTGATGCTCCAGCCTATATATACCTGCCTGTACCCCCCTTCTATGGTAGATGCCTCATTTGATCTTGAGAGCTGAGAAGCCAGAAACCCTAATTCATATGTCCACCAGGATTAGGGCTAGCAATCAAGAGAAGATTAGTCCTCAATAGGATCTAGTCTTGTATTAGAGATAGTGAGATAGAGTGAGAGAGAAGAGTTTTGAGGAGTCCCGGACTATCAGTGCTCTCTTTACGGCTTGCAGCCTAGCGGAATCAAGTTCTTCTTGAGCTTGCTTCTTATATTTCTCTGGTAATCGACTTCTAATTCAAGTAAGCATCTTGTTCATATTGTTCTTTAGGTTTGCGACTCTCTTTGAGTACTTTAATCCTTGTAGCTCCTGGGTTAAAGTAGTATTCATAGTGTAAGCGTGGTGCTTAGACTCGGTTACTCGTGGATGTACCCTATTTTCCAGATCGGTGGTAGCTCGCGAGGGTGACTCTTATAGCCTCTTGAATCCTTTGTAGTCCACCTCCTGTTAGTAGGCCTAGCAGGGCCTTGTAACTATAGGAAACATACTCTACCTGTGTTTTCTCTAGTAATATCCCCAGAATTAAACAATAGAAGACAAAGCTTACCGAAGTTAGAACTAGAAGACTTTAGGAGTCTCCTCTACGCTACTATTATCTAGTCTTATTATGAAGTTGGGTTAAGTTAGATTTGGTTATTGTCACACACGTTTCCTCGAGTTTGATATAAAACTGGGTACTCTCGGTGAAGTGCTACATTGGTATGTTATCCCTGCACTTGCGGATTATTCGGTGTGCATTAATTTATACCAACAAGCATTTCTGGCCCCGTTGCCGGGAAAACGGTTGCTGAGTTAACTTCGAACCTAGCTTATCCTTGTATCATTATTCTTTTATCTTTTATCTTCTCTTTTCCTTTTTACCATGGATCTAGAATCCACCCCTATCTACTAATATGGTGCACCCACGAGTGCAAGCCTATAGCCAAAAGAGTCTTCAAAGCCTATCCTAACACCTGGCTATGAGCTACGCCCGTGTTTAATCAACATGGTTCAGGATCAACCCTTTTCAGGCGAAGATGATGAAAACCCCTATTCCCACCTAAATGAGTTTGAGCAGACCTGTGCGTGCCTACGCATTGCGGGCATGTCAGATGAAACCTTACGATGGAAGCTTTTTTCTTTCTCTTTGACGGGAAAAGCTAAATGTTGGTAAAATCTCACCATAGGGAGTAGACAAGGAGATTGGGAAGCCCTGTGTTGTAGCTTTTGCTTGCAATTCTTTCCCATCTCTAGGGTAGTTAGACTTCGTTCAGAGGTTCTATGTTTTAAACAAAAGAAAAAAGAATCTCTAGGCATAGCTTGGGAATGCTTTAATACTTTTATTAATACTGGCCCTGACATTGCCATTCAAGACCCTATTCTTCTTCAACATTTCTATATGGGTCTTGATAGGAAAACCTCAAAGCTTCTTAATACAGCCTTAGGAGGCTCGTTCTTGCATGTCTCCACCAATGCGGGGAGAAGCATTCTTATGAAAATCTTAGAGAACATCCCCGAAGAAGTTGAAGAGAAGCCATTAGAGGAAGAATCCCAGATTGCTGAACCCAAATCTTTACTAGACTCAACACCAACTTCAGCTATCCCAAATCCTGAACCACCAGAAAAGGAGGAAACTCTAATTTTGGATTTCATGATTGAATTCGAGGATGAACATTTCGATGAATATGGAAATACCTCGAATTACCATACCATGAGGAGACCCCAGAAGTCTAGGAAATCATCATCTAATGAAGAACCTTTAGACCCTTCTGAGGAAGCTCAGAGAACAGAGGGTCAGACTGCTCAGAGCTCAAGGTCAGATGATGATGGCACTCAGTTCCAGCTCGCTCCACGTGCCTCAGCGCCCGACTCGTCCGCTGCAGCCCCGCCGACTGATCCTTAGGTTTTGGTGTTTGACGCCAAAGGGGGAGAGGGTTCGAGTATGTTAGACTTAGGGGGAGCGACATATCTAAGGGGAGCTTAGTTATTAGCTTATCTATTTACATTTGGAGTTTTTATGTGTGATACGCTATTATGCATTCGTCGTGTGCTTACATTTATGCATTAAACTATATTTATGTGATAGTGATATCTACGTGGCCATGATATATGACATGTGTGCTCTCTACTTTGAATTATTTGTATGTCATATCACTTGTGCTATGCTCATTTGCTTTTGCTTCCGCGTTATACTCCGATGCAAATGAGCTTTATTACTTGTACTCAAGCTTATTTCATATCTTTTGAGTACGTCATGTTGGCTTGGGTCATATAAGCTTATTATATGAACCAAGCATGTTAAAAACCTCATCTCTTTCACATACTCGAGGTGGTATTGTCATCAATCACCAAAAAGGGGGGATTGAAAGCACATAGGCCCCTAGTTGGGTTTCAGTGATTAATGACAATACGTGATTACTATGACTAACATGTGTTTTGCAGAGGCAATTAAGTTAGGTCATGGTAATGGAGATTGATTGGGCAATCATGGTGGTCATGCCCCTATGATGGAAATCATTTTGGTTTTCAAAGGATGGACAACAAGGTTAAGGATGGACTAGTTCTAAGTGTCGATTGGAGTTGAAGAGACACTTAGAGTAGTTTAGGACTTTGTTTTTCCTTTGGCTATACTATTAAGGGGGGTATGGACGGGTAGCTTGACCTAGGTGAGTCTAGTGAGTTAGGTGTGGTGCACACTTGTTGAAACTAGCGCTACGTAGCTCCAAAATAGCCCTTAGATCCAATGGAGCAAACTTCATTCACATATGATCGAGAGTTGGAAGTGAATGGAGGGTTAAATACTGACCAGACGCTGGCTCTGGTGTGACTGGACGCTGGCTCAGGGTCTGGTCAGTTCATTTGATTGAGGTGAAAACGTCTAGCACGACCAGATGCTGAGAGGTGAAGTGACCGGACGCTGAGAGCCAGCGTCCAGTCGACTCCAGTAAGGTTCTGGAGAGGGAAAATCACGACCGGACGCATCTAGTCAGTGCTGACTGGACGCTGGCCAGCGTCTGGTCACACTGTAAACACTGGAGTTCGGGGTGTACTGATCAGAGCGTCCGGTCACCCCACAGAGGCACATAACGGTTCGTTTTTTAGCCCATGTTATAAATACCATCTCCATTCGTGTGTGGGGGTACTTTTGCTCATTCCAACAGCTGAGAAACACCTTAGAGAGTGCCAAGAAGAGCAAGGTCCTAGTGAGGTGATTGAGATTTGAGAATCCCAAAGAGAGCCCTCATTAGTGAGATCAAGAGTAGCAAAGTGTGCATCCACCCTTCTCATTAGGCTTGTTGTGGTCAAGTGAGAGTTTGTGCTTGTTACTCTTGGTGATTGCCATCACCTAGACGGCTCGGTGCTGATTGGGAGCTTGGTGATCATCCGAAGAGCTTGTAGATGACCCAACTCAAGTTGTGAGCGGTTGTGGGTGATTCACCGCGATGGAGTGTCGAAGAATCAACCCGTAAGAGCACTTGATCCTTGCGCGGATCAAGGGGGAGCTACACCCTTGCGCTGGTGCTCCAACGAGGACTAGTGGGGAGTGGCGACTCTCCGATACCTCGGCAAAACATCGCCGCGTTCTTCCTCCTCTCTTTACTTTGAGCATTTACTTTGAGCAATTCAATTCTTGTCATTTACATTCTTAGAATTGCCATGCTAGTGTAGGATTGGAACATAGGTTGCAAGTCTTTTGTGCGGTAAAACAATTAGAAACACTTTTTAGGCACAAGGGGTTAATTGGGCTAACCGTAGGATTTAATTATTGCAAAGAAATTTAGAATTAGCCCAATTCACCCCCCTCTTGAGCATCTTGATCCTTTCAATTGGTATCAGAGCCTCATGCTCACGTATTTAGGCTTGACTACCTAGTGAAAGATGTCTCACGGGGATGGACATCCTCCTATCTTTGAGGGGGATGATTTTCCATATTGGAAAATCTACATGGAGGCGTATCTAGAAGCTCTAGATGTTGGAATACTTAGAGCCGCTTCACAAGGGTTCCCAAAACCTCAGGATGCTGCACACCCACAAGGCGATGAGTTGAACTTACAAAAAAATGGAATGCAAAGGCTAGAAACACCATATTTAGAGGCCTTTGTAAAGATGTGTTCAACCAGGTGAGGAACCACAAAGACGCCCATGCACTATGGTCGGATATTTGTGCGCTCCATGAGGGAACAAAGAGTGAGCGTGAGGAACGTTATCATCTTGTCATGAAAAAGCTTAACTCTTTTGAAATGCTTCCGAAAGAATGTGCTAATGAAATGTATTCATGTTTGAATGTTCTTGTAGAGGAAGTTAATGGCTTGGACTCACTCAAATGCAACCATCCAATGTTGTAAGAAAGATCTTGAGTGTCCTCCCCATTGACAAATATGGGCATATTGTGACCGTGCTACATCAAGGTGATCTTTCCACCGCTACACCAACACAAATCTTGGGAAAGATCAATGTTCATGAGATGTACATGCACATCACACCTCAAGATGGCTCATCCTCTACAAAGAAGAAAGAAAAAGATTTAGCATTCAAAGCTAGCCAAGAAAAGGGCAAAGCAAGGCTTGAGTATGAGAGCTCAAGTGATGATGAATTTGATGATGCAAGCCTTGCTCTCATGGTGAAGAAAACTGCCAAGATGCTAAAGAAGCTCAACAAGAGTGGCATCAAGTTCGATGGCAAGAAGAAGAAGTTCTTCACAAGCTCTAGAAGGAAGCCAATCTCTGAGATGGATTGCTACAATTGTGGAGAACTTGGTCATCTAGCACACCAATGCACCAAGCCCAAGAAAGACAAGTTCAAGCAGAACAAGGGCAAGAAAGATGACTCAAGCAATGAATATGAAGGTGAGAAGAAAAAGAACAAGCCATACAAGAAGAGAGATGGCAAGAAGAAGGACTTCCACAAGAAGAAGATGAGTGGAAAGGCTTACATCATCGGTGATTGGCTCACGGACATTGATTCATCTAGTGGATCATCCGATGATGATAGTGACGATGAGAAGGTGGCCGCTATTATTATTGACTCATCATCTTCACCGCCACCACTGCCATCATCCTTTACACACCTATGCCTTATGGCCAAGGGTGAACGCAAGGTATCAAATGATGATGATAGTAGTGGTGATGAACATGCTAGTAATGATGATAGCGATAGTGATGATGATGAATATGAATCACCTACTTATGATGACCTTGCTAGATTGCTGAAACAATACACTAAGATCATTATAAACACTAGAGCTAAGAATGAAAAGCTAGAGACTAAAAATGATGCACTTTTAGCAAAATGTGATATAGCGGAAAAGGCTAATGTTGAGCTTAGAGAAACAAATGATGCTATGTCATCCAAACTCAAGGAGCTCAAATCTTCTAAGAAAGAGCTTAAAGATAAACATGATAAACTTGAGTGGGTGCACAAAGAGCTCATCACTAGCCACAACAAGCTAAAGGAAGAATATACTACTCTTAAGATTAATCATGATAGTCTTGTCATTGCTCAAGAATTTTTATCCAATGAACCACATGATGCTACTAACGATGTTGTTAAGATTGATATAGCTACATCATGTGATGATTTGTTCATTGAGAGCGTTGAGCAAAGTTCTAGTAGCAAGGGCAAGCAAGTGGTTGAGGCCAATGATTATGATGAGTTTGTCAAGCTCAAGAATGACAATGCAAAGCTCAAGAAAGATCTTGAAGAGATCAAAAGCCACAACACCATTGTGCTAGAAACTCTTGATCATGATGGTGATTTGATTCTTGAGAATGAGAAGCTCAAGGAAGAAAACAAGAAGCTCAAGGAAGAGAAGAACAATGATGCTCTTAAGGAAGAAAACAAGAAGCTTAAGTTGGAGAAAGAGCATCTCAAGATTGGATTGAGCAAGTTCACAAGAGGCAAGCATCTTCAAAGTGAGCTACTTATGAACACCGTCAGGAAGATGGATAGAAGTGGCATTGGGTACTTGGCAAACCAAGAGAAGAAGGCTCAAGCGCAACAACAACATAAGTCAAAGCCAAAGCCAAAGAGATATTTTGAGTGTGGACAAGAAGGCCACTTTGCTCATGAGTGCCAAACTCCACCACCACAACCCTTGCCCAAGCATGCTAGACCTTTTGCCTTCAATGCTCACTACATGCTTAGAAAGGATTCTAGTGAAAAGATGAATGTCATGTTCTTAGGACCTCCCAACAAGAATAGGCCTAAGAAAATTTGGGTAGCAAAGTCACTTGTTGAGAAGGTGAAGGGCCCTGAACAAGTTTGGGTTCCTAAAGCTTGATCTCTTGTGTGTAGGTGAACTACAAGACCGGTGGAAGTCATTGGGTTATTGATAGTGGTTGCACACAACATATGACCGGTGATCCTCGTATGTTCACCTCACTAGATGAAGAAGTAGATGGACAAGAAAGAATCACATTTGGAGATAACTCAAAGGGCAAGGTTAAAGGATTGGGCAAAGTGGCAATATCAAATGATCATTCAATCTCAAATGTGCTATATGTTGCTTCATTGAGCTTCAACTTGCTATCCGTTGGACAATTGTGTGATCTTGGCTTCCAATGCTTGTTTATCGAGAAGGAAGTTGTTGTATCTAAGAAGGATGATGAACAAGTGATATTCAAAGGATTTAGATACAACAACCTACATCTAGTGGATTTCACCTCCGAAGATGCAAATTTGAAGACTTGCCTATTCACCAAAACAACACTTGGGTGGCTATTTCATAGAAGACTTGCTCATGTTGGGATGAGCTCACTCAAGAAGCTAATGAAGAATGATTTGGTGAGAGGGTTGAAGGATGTGAAGTTTGAGAAGGACAAGCTTTGTAGTGCATGTCAAGCCGACAAGCAAGTTGCAAATACTCATCCAACCAAAGCTTTCATGTCAACCACAAGAGTGCTAGAACTCCTTCACATGGATTTATTTGGACCAACAACATACAAGAGTTTGGGAAGAAATCTTTATTGTCTTATGATTGTTGATGACTATTCAAGGTATACATGGGTATTCTTCCTTCATGACAAATCCGAAGTTGCATCTTGCTTCAAGAAGTTTTCTAAGAGAGCACAAAATGAATTTGAAGTGAAGCTCAAAAAGATTAGAAGTGACAATGGGAAAGAATTTGACAACACAAACATAGAAGCCTATTGTGATAAAGTTGGAATCAAACATGAGGTCTCCGCAACATATACTCCTCAACAAAATGGTGTAGTTGAGAGGAAGAACCGGACATTGATCACTCTTGCAAGAACAATGCTTGATGAGTACAATACCCCCGAAGCTCTATGGGCGGAAGCAATCAACACCACATGCTATGCATCCAACTACCTATTCATTCAAAAGTTCCTTGGCAATACACCTTATGAGTTGCTCAATGGGAAGAAGCTGGACGTCTCCTTCTTTAGGGTGTTTGATTGCAAATGCTACATCTACAAGAAGCAGCAACACCTAGGGAAGTTCCAAAGATGTTGTGATATTGATTTTCTTGTTGGTTACTCATCAAAGTCCAAAGCATATAGAGTATTTAATCATGCCACCGGCTTGGTTGAAGAAACATATGATGTGGAATTTGATGAGTCTAACGGCTCCTAAAGAGCACATGAGAATCTTGATGACGTAGGTGATGAACCATTGAGGGAGGCTATAAAGAACATTCTGGTTGGAGACATCAAGCCTAAAGATGATGTACAAGTGATTGATCCACCTTCTTCATCAAGTGTGCCACAAGATGGTGATAAAGATGGGAGAGTAGAAAATGAAGACACTCATGTCTCCCATGAGCAAATGGTGGTACAAGCACAAGATGTTGATGCTCCACAACCTCCTCCTCAAGTGGTCAATAGAAGAAATACACCTCTACTACAAGATCATCCATAAGATCTCATCATAGGGAGTCCATCAAAGGGTGTAATGACTCACTCACAAAAACTTGCTTCATTTATTGCTCATCACTCTTTTGTCTCTTGTTTTGAGCCTACTAAGGTTGAAGAAGCTCTTCAAGATCCGGATTGGATAAATGCCATGCATGAAGAGTTGAACAACTTCACCCGCAATGAAGTGTGGACTCTTGAAGAGCGGCCAAAAGGTGCAAGAGTCATTGGAACAAAGTGGGTGTTCCAGAACAAGCAAGATGATCAAGGCGTAGTTGTGAGGAACAAGGCAAGACTAGTAGCAAAGGGGTTCTCTCAAGTTGAAGGTTTGGATTTTGGAGAGACCTTTGCACCAGTTACAAGACTAGAAGCTATTCATATCCTCCTTGCATATGCATCTCATCATGATATGAAACTATATCAAATGGATGTGAAAAGTGCATTTTTAAATGACTTTATTAATGAACTAGTCTATGTTGATCAACCTCCTGGGTTTGAAGACCCTAGATATCGTAATCATGTTTATAGGTTGTCCAAGGCATTATATGGGCTTAAGCAAGCCCCAAGAGCTTGGTATGAGCGCCTTCGAGACTTCCTCATTGAGAAGGGCTTCACCATTGGAAAGGTCAACACCACACTATTCACCAAGAAGCTTGATGGGCATATCTTCATTTGTCAAGTGTATGTTGATGATATCATCTTTGGATCATCAAATGAAGATTCTTGCAAAGAATTTGGTGAATTG
This sequence comes from Miscanthus floridulus, assembly GCF_019320115.1. Lineage (NCBI taxonomy): Eukaryota > Viridiplantae > Streptophyta > Magnoliopsida > Poales > Poaceae > Miscanthus > Miscanthus floridulus. The sequence goes on from NC_089582.1 coordinate 35,721,487, forward strand.
ATGTCGAAGGAGTTCGAGATGTCAATGATTGGAGAGCTTACATTTTTTCTTGGTTTCCAAGTCAAGCAAATGAGAGAAGGGATTTTCATCTCTCAAGAGAAATATACAAATGATCTTCTCAAGAGTTTGAAGATGGATGAATGTAAGCCAATCAAGACACCAATGCCAACTAATGGACATCTCGACCTAGATGAGGGAGGTAACACGGTTGATCAAACTCTCTACCGCTCTATGATTGGTAGCTTGTTATATTTAACCGCATCTAGGCCCGACATCATGTTTAGTGTGTGTATGTGTGCTAGATTTCAAGCTAAGCCTAAGGAATCACATTTAATTGCCGTAAAAAGAATCCTTAGGTACCTTAAGCACACACCAAGCATTGGCCTTTGGTATCCCAAAGGAGCTAGATTTGAATTAATTGGCTATTCTGATTCGGATTATGCCGGATGCAAAGTTGATAGAAAAAGCACATCCGGAGGGTGCCATTTGCTTGGTAGATCACTTGTGTCTTGGTCCTCCAAGAAACAAAATAGTGTGGCCTTATCCACCGCTAAAGCGGAATACATTGCCGCGGGTGCTTGTTGTGCACAAATACTTTATATGAAACAAACTTTGCTAGACTATGGTGTAGTTCTAGAGAAGGTACCTCTTTTGTGCGACAATGAAAGTGCGGTAAAACTTGCAAATAATCCGGTTCAACACTCTCGCACCAAGCACATAGATATTCGCTATCACTTTCTTAGAGATCATGTTGCAAAGAATGATATATCATTAGAAGGTGTAAGGACCGAGGATCAATTGGCGGATATCTTCACTAAACCGCTAGATGAGGCAACATTTTGTAGATTGCGGAATGAGCTCAATGTTCTTGATTTTAGCAACTTTACTAAAAGATGAGCTTGTGTTGTCCCTTGCATTGCATTGTAAAATACACCATGTTTAAACTTTGGTAATGCATATAGAGCTTGTCTTAAATTGCCCTCTTATTGCCTATTTTCTTAAAAAGATTTATAGCCTAAGGCAAAATATTTTTTTGAAAAATATGAGGGTTTGAGAGAGGTCACTCACATCAGTCCCAATTGGTGTTTATTTGGATCTTATTTGAGTTGGGACTTGATTGGGAACAGGCAGCGCAAAGGACATTGAAGATTTGCTGAAGAAAGAGTGACCGGACGCTGCATCGGACTCTAAAGTCCAGCGTCCGGTCAGTTCACAGGAGGTGAACTATTACTGAGAAGAAGTGATCGGACGCTGAAACAGTGTTCTCCCAGCGTCCGATCAGATGGTGGCTCTACGTTTGGTCGATCGAAGGCAAAGACAAAAGCTTGCACCGGACTCTAGCTGTGTCCGGTCGGTGTTCACCGGACACGTCCGGTCACGATTCTAGGGGTTTTGGACCTTTCTAGAATCGACCGGACGCTGGGTGGTAGCGTTTGGTCGTGGCCACCAGAGCGTCCGGTTAGTAGAAAACGTGCGGGACCCGGTTTCTTTCTCCGTTTCCTTTTCTACTCCACGGGGGACCCCCTTATAATCCATGTGCGCATTGACCTAACCGCTATCCTCGCCACGCCGTCATCCCCAAGCCACCGGATTTGTAGCCACAACTCCTACCCGCACTTGCCTCTGCCCACGCCGCTATGCTACCCAGCGGCACATAGCGCCGCCATGCCGTAGCCCCTACAGCACCTGCGCCACCACACCAGAGCCGCCTGAGCCACCACACTCCAGAGCCACCATGCTCCCATGCCACTGAGCACATCCACTGACCTAGCCACCGCCACACCTCACCGTGCCAGCACGCTACCGAGATTCACTGCAGTAGCTCCTCCGCGCTAGTGCCACTGCAGCGTCCACGCCCGCACCAGTGCTTCTCCTTGCGCCGTCCATGACCAGCGCTGGTAAGGCCCTACCCTAACGCTGTCGTGCCCTAGCACCCACATTGCAACCTCGCCCGAGACCTAGCTCGGCATCACATCACTGACTTCAATTGCATCCAGGGCCGTCGATTCACTGCTCACCGCAAACCCTAGCCGATCCGGTGGTTCCCCGATTTCTTCCTCTTCTTGTCGTTTCACCGGTTCGTCAGGTAGCAAGCCCTCGGTTCTAATTTTGTACCTAATTGCTTGCTTTCTTAGGGTTTCATATCTCTAGATGAATAATTAAAATTATTTGTATATCCTATCTATTCTATCGTGTAGCGAGTTGGTGTCATTGAGATCGTGTTTGCAGTTGTCAGTCAACTCGGGGCCTAGCTCGTGAGTACGGATCGAGGCCAAGCCTTGAAAGTGTCAGCGGCAGTTGATCTTTGTTAGAGGCAGCAGTCCTTGTCAGATGGCCCATGTCAAGAATGCCAGAGGTGGTCTAGGTGATGAGGATCCGAGGCGTCCGCCTTCCTTGCCTGCTGATCCAAAAGGCAAGGCGATGAAGAAGATTGCAACAAAGAAGCGCAAGTACCTAGATGCAGAGACAGCTAGAGTAGCCATAGTTGCAGAGGCCGCAGAGCATGCCGAGAGAGGAGGTGCTCGTAGGAGGTGCTCACAGTGGTGTTGTTATTGTAGATCAACAGCTTCCACCAGCGACAAGAGAAGCACTTGAGGAAGTTGAGCGCCATCATGGTGGTCCAGCTGGGACTGTCTTGGTTGTAGGACGGCATCATGCTACTGATGAGGGTCAGCCTCAGGGGGAGTCATAGCCAGCAGAGCAGACTCAGGAGGGACAATAGGCCGAGGAGACAGAGCAGGCACCTTAGCCCCAGCTTCGCCGCTTTGGTCATACTCGTGCTCCAGTCACACCGAGGGCAGATACACAGCAGAGGGGTTCTCGTCCACTGCCTAGACCATAGGGTCTGCCTCCAGTGACTCACTTGGACTTGAGGGCCACCACGGCCAAGCAGGTGCAACAACTCAGGTTTGTGGACTTTGAGCTGTGGTTCCCACCGAGGAGGGATGACAAAGCATCAGAGGGCTCCTACACAACACTCTAGGAGGATTTCTACAATGCCTATCTTAACAGTGGTGCTGTATTCAGATCTCCGAGAGTGTGCAACATAGAGTCTATTGTTGCAGCAGCCGGAGAGCATATTCGCCCCTACCTGCTTATCTACTGGGGCTAACAGACTTGATTGGATGGACCGAATTATATGTTCCATCTTGGGTTCGTCAGTTCTATGCTTCTCTCTGGATTGACCTACAACATAACTATATTCACTTTGCATTCAGAGGCAGAGACTACTGGCTGACGAGCACTAGGGTCAGGGAGATACTTAGGCTTCAGGAGCAGCCTGTCAGGTTACATGAGGTTTGCTATGGATAGACAGCGCCTCCCAGACACCCTCATGGTTGTATGGTGCCCCCTACGGACTTGGTTCGCCACTGTTTCATAGAGCCCTTTGGCGAGGGGTCGTGCAGGAACCCCAATGATCTTACTCCTACTACTCGTGTGCTTGAGGCTGTTATGAGGAGGACATTGCTACCGAGGATGGGGTATCGCGAGGGCTTGACTCGCATACAGTTGTGGCTTATCAACTCTCTGATGCAGCAGACAATTTTTGGTATTTGGGATCTTCTTCTGTCAGAGATGGAGGACACTGTAGTTGAGGATTTTAGAGGTCGTAGGCAGCTGCCATATGCTCACTGGATCACTTTTCTTATTCACAGGGTAGTTACTGTGAGGCCACTAGAGATGCTTGCTGAGTACATTGGTGCTTTGATGGAATTCCCTGCATACAACATGACTTAGATGATCCATCACAGCACGCCACATGCACCTAGCCAGTTATGCCGTTGTTCCAATGTGCCAGAGTCTACAGCCTAGTAGGATGACATTATCAAGGGTATTGCAACTACAGAGGAGGTGCATCTTGCTCAGCAGGAGGGGATGGTCGTGAGTGACCCCAGTGACAGTTCTAATGATGACTACCAGCCCATTCCTTAGATGCCTCCACGATGACATGACCATGAGGCCGACAGCTCCAGTTCAGTGCCACCTGCACCATAGACAGACCCCGCTCTTCTTGCCATACTTGAGCAGATGAGGTAGGACCAGGCACGCCAGGCACAGGAGATAGCTGCTACATTTGCATAGTTCTAGACTCGGGCAGGACGAGTTCCAGCGACAGCAGCTTGCTATTCAGCAGCAGACGCAGGCTCTACAGCAGCAACAACAGGCCATGCATCAGCAGCAGATCCTCATGCAGTAGCAGCTTCTTGGATTTATGCAGCATGTTGTGATAGCTATTGGGGCTCCACCGCCACAGCCTTTGCCCCAGCTTGGTCAGACCGCCACTACTTCTATGACTCCAGTGTTATAGCCTAGTGGGCTTTAGAGTCATGGACAACCACCAGCATAGTTAGCTTCTCCTACAGAGCAGGTGTCCCAGTATTTTGCTTCACCAATGCTAGCCCTGCAGTTCACACCTCTTCAGACAGGCTTCACATTGGTAGAGACGTCCTCGCTGCTAGTGCCAGAGACTACAGTGTCTAGGAGCCTTGGAGCTTCCTTCAGTGAGTTGACAGGGCAGCCCACTCCTCCATATTTACATGTCCCAGGTCCTTCTAAAGTTGCACCTATCACCGGGACTACAGAGACGCTCCCTTCCTCAGTGGCATCATCAGAGCTGGCTGCTTCAGTTATTCCAGCATAGCCTATAGCAGCTCCAGTTCCTGATCCAACCCAGACTACTTCAGCATTGCTTCTTGCTATAGAGGGTTAGACTGCTCAGAGCTCAGGGTCAGATGATGATGGCACTCAGTTCCAACTCGCTCCACGTACCTCAGTGCCCGACTCGTCCGCTACAGCCCTGCGGACTGACCCTTAGGTTTTGGTGTTTGACGCCAAAGGGGGAGAGGGTTCAAGTATGTTAGACTTAGGGGGAGCGACATATCTAAGGGGAGCTTAGTTATTAGCTTATCTATTTACATTTGGAGTTTTTATGTGTGATATGCTGTTATGCATTTGTCGTGTGCTTACACTTATGCATTAAACTATATTTATGTGACAGTGATATCTATGTGACCATGATATATGACATGTTTGCTCTCTACTTTGAATTATTTGTATGTCATATCACTTGTGCTATGCTCATTTGCTTTTGCTTCCACATTATACTCTGATGCAAATGAGCTTTATTACTTATACTCATGCTTATTTCATATCTTTTGAGTACATCATGTTGGCTTGGGTCATATAAGCTTGCCTAACACTTTTGTTCTTATTGCCAAAAGCTTATATGAACCAAGCATGTTAAAAACCTCATCTCTTTCACATACTCGAGGTGGTATTGTCATCAATCACCAAAAAGGGGGAGATTGAAAGCATCTAGGCCCCTAGTTGGGTTTCGGTGATTAATGATAATACGTGATTACTATGACTAACATGTGTTTTGCAGAGGCAATTAAGTTAGGTCATGGTAATGGAGATCGATTGGGCAATCATGGTGGTCATGCCCCTACGATGAAAATCATTTTGGTTTTCAAAGGATGGACGACAAGGTTAAGGATGGACTAGTTCTAAGTGTCGATTGGAGTTGAAGAGACACTCAGAGTAGTTTAGGACTTTGTTTTTCCTTTGGCTATACTATTAAGGGGGGTATGGATGGGTAGCTTGACCTTGGTGAGTCTAGTGAGTTAGGTGTGGTGCACACTTGTTGAAACTAGCGCTAGGTAGCTCCAAAATAGCCCTTAGATCCAATGGAGCAAACTTCATTCACATATGATCGAGAGTTGGAAGTGAATGGAGGGTCAAATACTGACCGGACGCTGGCTCAGGGTCTAGTCAGTTCATTTGACCAAGGTGAAAATGTCTGGCGTGACTGGACGCTGAGAGGTGAAGTGACCGGACTTTGAGAGCCAGTGTCCGATTGACTCCAGTAAGGTTCCAGAGAGGGAAAATCACGATCAGACACGTCCGGTCAGTGATGACCGGACCCTGGCCAGCGTCCGGTCACACTGTAAACACTAGAGTTCAGGGTGTACTGACCAGAGCGTCCGGTCAACATGACCGGAGCATCTGGTCACCCCGCAGAGGCACATAACAGTTCATTTTTCAGCCCATGTTATAAATACCACCTCCATTCGTGTGTGGGGGTACTTTTGCTCATTCCAACAGCTGAGAAACACTTTAGAGAGTGCCAAGAAGAGCAAGGTCCTAGTGAGGTGATTGAGATTTGAGAATCCCAAAGAGAGCCTTCATTAGTGAGATCAAGAGTAGCAAAGTGTGCATCCACCCTTCTCATTAGGCTTGCCATGGTCAAGTGAGAGTTCGTGCTGGTTACTCTTGGTGGTCGCCATCACCTAGATGGCTTGGTGGTGATTGGGAGCTTGGTGATCATCCAGAGAGCTTGTGGATGACCCAACTCAAGTTGTGAGCGGTTGTGGGTGATTCACCGCGATGGAGTGTCGAAGAATCAACCCGTAGAGAGCACTTGATCCTTGCGTAGATCAAGGGGGAGCTACACCCTTGCGCGGGTGCTCCAACGAGGACTAGTGGGGAGTGGCGACTATCCGATACCTCGGCAAAACTTCACCGCATTCTTCCTCCTCTCTTTACTTTGAGCAATTCAATTCTTGTTATTTACATTCTTAGAATTGCCATGCTAGAGTAGGATTGGAACATAGGTTGCAAGTCTTTTGTGCGGTAGAACAATTAGAAACATTTTTTAGGCACAAGGGGTTAATTGGGCTAACTGTAGGATTTAATTATTGCAAAGAAATTTAGAATTAGCCTAATTCACCCCCCTCTTGGGCATCTTGATCCTTTTAGAATGGTTAGAAGAATCAGAGCTTTCCTTTGATTTGATTCGCTTAGATTCACTTTCTATATCCATTCATCGCCAAATTAATAAAGCTCCTTTCGATGCTCTCTATAATCCATTTGTGGGTGTTAATATCATGTCTGAATCTTTTGCTCATAATTTATTGAAACACATGCCATTGACCCCAATAATAAAATTATTGAAAAGTCTTTCAGGACACATTCTCCTGAGTTTGGGAATTTTGTATGTCCTCCCTATCCAGGTAAAAGGAACCAAAGTTCATATGAGCTTCTATATCTTTGATATTATGGAGTTCGACCTGTTGATAGGACAACCAATTGAAAGACTTATCCAAGAAGGACAAATGGGGAAGTTGAATATAATACTTGGGAAAAACTTTAAGCTTTCTATACCCATTACTCATTCTCTAAATGCTGAGAGTGAGCCAATTCCCAAGGAAGACCCAATAGGAGAGGTTAAGGTTGCATCTCTTGATGACTTGATGGAACCCAACCTTGAAAATGATGCCTAGTTCTTCATCGAGGAGGAGGAAGAAAATCTTATGGAGTCTGAACCTCTTGATGAATTGCTAGAACCACCTAAGCTCACCATTGAACTTAAACCCCTACCTTCTGGTTTTAGATATGCTTTTCTCAATAATGATCAGGATTCTCCTGTGATCATAAGTGATAAACTCTCTCAGGAAGAATCCCTATGCTTGCTAACTAACTTAGAAAAGCATCGTTCTACTTTTGGCTATTCACTCCAAAACATTAAGGGAATTAACCCTGATCTTTGCACCCATCGCATCCCTATAGATCCTAACTCTATACCTTCTAGGGAGCCCCAGCATAGTCTTAATAATGTGATGAGAGACGTTCTTAAGAAAGAGGTTTTGAAACTCTTGCACACTAGGATTATCTATCCTATGCCGCATAGTGAGTGGGTTAGCCCTATTCAAGTTGTGCCTAAAAAGGGAGGCATGACTGTTGTTAAAAATGAAAAGAATTAATTAATCCCCCAAAGAACTGTCACTGGATGGTGGATGTGCATATATTACCGAAAACTTAACAAGGCAACAAAGAAAGATCACTTTCCGTTGCCCTTTATTGATGAAATGTTGGAGCGACTAGCAAATCACTCTTTCTTTTGTTTCCTTGATGGGTATTCAAGTTATCACTAGATACCGATCCATCTAGATGACCAAAGCAAAACCACCTTTACATGTCCATATGGAAATTATGCTTACCATAGAATGTTTTTTGGACTATGTAATGCTCTAGCTTCTTTTCAAAGATGCATGATGTCTATATTTTCTGATATGATTGAAGAAATCATGGAAGTTTTCATGGATGACTTTTCTGTTTAGGAAAAAACTTTTGATGGTTGTCTTGAAAATTTAGACAAGGTTTTGCAAAGATGTGAAGAAAAGCACTTAGTCCTTAATAGGGAAAAATGTCATTTCATGGTTAAAGAAGGAATAGCGCTTGGACACTTGGTGTCCGAAAGAGGGATAGAGGTAGATAGAGCTAAAATTAAAGTAATTGAATAGTTACCTCCTCCCATAAATATTAGAGGGATCCGTATTTTCATTGGTCATGCTAGTTTTTATCGCTGCTTTATAAAAGATTTTTCACATATTGCTAGACCACTTACAAATCTTTTGGCTAAGGATGTTCCCTTTGAATTTGATGATGCATGTTTGAAATCTTTTAACATTCTTAAGAAAGCACTCATCTCTGCACCAATCATTCAACCCCCTAATTGGTCGCTACCTTTTGAAATTATGTGTGATGCTAGTGACTATGTTGTGGGGGCAGAGCATCATGCAATTGCTTATGCTAGCAAAACTCTAATAGGATCTCAACTTAATTATGCAACAACTGAAAAAGAACTCCTGGCTATTGTTTTTGCTATTGATAAGTTTAGATCTTACTTAGTAGGAGCTAAGGTGATTGTTTATACTGATCATGCTGCTTTAAAATACCTGCTCACTAAGAAAGATGCTAAGCCTCGATTGATAAGATGGATTTTGTTACTCCAAGAATTTGACTTAGAAATGAAAGATAAAAAGGGAGTAGAAAATTCTGTTGCCAATCACTTGTCCAGAATGCAGTTTGAGAACTTGCAGGAACTACCCATCAATGATTCACTGCAGGACAACATGCTCTTCAAGGTCACAAAATCCAACCCCTAGTACTCAAATATTGTTAATTTTATGGTTATAGGTTATGTGCCACTAGGGGAAAATAAAAGGAAGCTTAGCTACGAAAGTCATCTCCACATATGGGATGAATCGTACCTCTTCAGGGTCTACTCTGACGCTCAGAAGGTGTGTACTGGTGGAAGAAGGCATCAAGATCATCGAGCGATGCCACTCATCACCATATGGAGGACATTATGGTGCATTCCGCACTCATTAGAAGATCTAGCAAAGTGGATTCTTTTGGCCAACCATGTATGAAGACACAAAAGACTTCATCAGGAGGTGTGGAGCATGTCAGAGGCATGAGAATATCAATTCAAGAGATGCCATGCCACTCACCAACACCTCCAAATTGAGCTTTTCGATGTCTGGGGTATTGATTACATGGGACCGTTTACAAAATCGAAGAACTATGAATACATCTTGGTGGCAGTTGGTTATGTCTCCAAATGGGTTGAAGCCATGCCATGCAGAGCAGCTGATGCTAAGAACTCCAAGAAGATGTTTGAAGAAACAATATTTCCAAGATTCGGAGTTCCAAGGATGGTGATTAGTGATGGAGGAACTCACATCACTAACAAGAATTTTCATAATTACTTGTCAAAGCATGGAATCCATCACAATGTTGCTACTCCATACCACTCTCAGACAAGTGGCCAAGCAAAAACATCAAATAAACAAATCAAGAACATTCTTCAAAAGACGGTCAATGAGATGGGAACTGCATGGAGGGATAGACTACCCAATGCACTATGGGCTTACAAAATGGCCTATAAAACACCACTTGTAATGTCACCATATCAACTGGTCTACAGGAAGACCTGTCATCTACCTAATGAGCTAGAATTCAAGGCTCACTAGGCCATCAAGCGATGGAACATGGACTTTGAAGCCGCAGGAATTAAGAGGAAGATGCAACTCTCTGAACTTGATGAATGGTGTGAAAAAGCATATCACAACTCCAAGATTTACAAGGAGAGAACGAAGAAATGGCATGACAAGAGGATCAAGAAGGAGTTTGCCCTAGGAGATAAGGTATTACTTTTTAATTCCAGGGTTAAATTATTCTGGCATGGAAAACTTCAGAGCAAATGGAAAGGACCATTCAAGGTGATAAGCAATTCGTCGCATGGAGCGGTAACACTTCAAAATGATGAAGGTATGTTATTCAAGGTAAATGGCCACCGTCTCAAGATCTTTCTAGAACCTAAAAACCACCTAATGATTTAGATGAGGTAGATTTCCTGATTTTACCATAGATTTACACCTCTGCAATCCCCTTTACGTTTCGTAAAGCGAAAATATACTTTTCAGGATTAGATAGGGATTACAAACCGCTGTGAGAAAAATCACCATGAGAGAATGACATGTGGGGCCGGCTGGCCCCACCTAGAGGCCACCTGGCCCACTGTCAGTCCCTCTCATGCCCGGTCAACTCTCTCGTGTGTTCTAGATCCTTGTTAAAATCCCGTAGTTTTTCGACGCATTCAGTTTTTTCCTCGGTATGAGACCTCATACGGATAGATCTTGACCCTTGCTGCAAGTTGTTCCCCCCTATATAAGCGAGCTCTGTCTGCCTCCATAGCCATCCCATCAGAGCCATCTCTCTCCAACAGCAACAAAGCTCTCCTCCTCTCTAGTTCCCATGGCCAATAAAGAGATCGTCCCCTACGGTTTTGATCTTAGCAAGAAGCCCGATGTGCTTGCGCTGACTGTCATTCCTCTAGAAGTTATCCCCATTTGCTCAAGCCAATCTAACTTCACCCAAGCTATCCATCATTCGGTGATCGCTCCGTCACCGCCACGTCCACTTCTTAAAGGCAAGCTACGCCAACAAGAGCCTCGTCTGGACATCCAGAAGCTGATCAAGGTGACGAAGGAGATCAACCTCCTTCCTTTGAAGGGACACGAGGTGCTGACTGAAGTGAAGACCAACAAATTTGGAGATGTTACATGTGCAAAATATAAGTTGGTCACTCCTCGTACCATCATTGATGGAGTTCGGGCTATGTCAGATCAGATCAAAGTTGTTCCTCCGAAGGAGAAGAAGAGGAAGGCGCCATAACCACCTATCCCAAAGGCTGAGAAGTGTCCAAGGATGACTATTGCTCTCTTAAAGAAGATTGAAGACCTCTCTGATGTTATCTATACCTTAGAGCAAAGGATCAACGAAGAACACATCTATCGCAAGAAACTACAACATGATCTAAATGCTTTGAATCATTTTGTTGCTAAGCTGATGAAGTAAGAATTAGGTAGTTAATAATAAGGCATGAGTGCTTAGGTCATGTGTTTAAAAATAGTATGATTATGTTACTCGTTTAGCTCAGATCATTAGAATATTGAAGTTCGTGCTAGGTAGTCAAAAGTTTGTGTTTAGTTTGTGCTTGTGTAATAAAGTGCCTTATATATTAATGGAGTCTTATTATTATTATCTACTTTCTATTTTTTCGGGTATATGTTTTGTCTCCACATGTTGTGCACAAAGGTATACAGGAAAACAAGTGTGGGGGGAGACACATCGTGACATCAAGACGGAAGTCGATCGTGAAAATCATGAAAATCATAAAGCAATGGAACATGAACCATGCTCACCAAAGTTGGACCCAAATGGGCCTAAGAGTGGGCCGCCCGACCTCCTACATGGGCCGGCTGGCCCACCACAGTGCCGCCTCGCTTCGTGCTTCGTCCATGGTCAGGTTTGCGGCCCATTCACTTTATTTTCACCTATTATGCTTTCCGTTTTGAACCGAATTGAGAATCCCTTGATAAAACAACTTTAAAATATGAGGAAAGATTATTTTAGTCATGACTTAAGGATAGACTCATATACTACTTTTTCTGGAAGTCATGCTACTATTGGAAACTTAATATTAGGGACCCCATGTTACTTAGGTTGTTGTGGAATGAGATATAGTAGAATAATGAGAACTTGATTCTTGATGTTTTGTTATTAGAGAATTTTATTTCAAAAAGTAAAAAGAATAGTTACACCTCTCCTTTGTGATAAGCAATATCCCACCAGAGCCAAATATAGACTAGAGAAACCTTCTACATATACTACTTGTCACTGTATTGAGTTTGGTCAAACCTTGTGACCCTTGTAGGGAAACTTATCATGCTCTCAAGATCAAGATCACGTACACTCCACATATATCTGCTGCTCCTATAATGGGAGTACGCAAAAACATGTTTTTCATCCACCCAAAAATGTTCTACTCCAACACTGGGAATAGACACAAAAATATGCTTGATAGGATAAATGCTCTAGGTTCTTGTAAATGTCTCTCTTGAAAAGTTTCAATTGCAGAAAGAGAGGCATAGACTATACAAAAGTTATTCATAAAAGAAAGAAAAAGAAAAAGTATTGAAAAAATAGGCAAGTGTCCAAGATATCTAAAATAATAGGTACTCAGATGCCCGCCTGAAAAAAAACAAGAAGAAAAAAAGAGAGAGAAGAATAAGATAGCCCATGTTTTCTTGCAAAAGTTTTCCAAATTTCAATTAAGAGAGATATGTTTCAACGAGCATAGTAGAATTAGGTTAGCCACCATATACATATCCACACACATGCACATCTTGATCTAAGAGTATGACATTTTTCTCCTTGGATCCTTGTTTTGACTTTACAATATATGCAATGCAAGTATGTTTTCATATTTATCCCTACCTGAGCTCCACATAAGCTTTTAGAAGTAGAAAAAAGAAGGTAAAGTCATCAATGAGTTGGTGAGAATCCAAAAATACTACATATATTGAGGGATTTGAGAGTACCACATGAGGAGAAGGTAAGCTATGTTTTGTTTTCAAAAATCTTAAAATTTCTCCAATTGACTTGACTGAAGGAAGATGGTGATCTGTTTCAGCTGTTCCATTTTTTCAACTGCCCAAAGTTTCATGGTAGACTCTTTGAATCCTGTAGTGCATGCATGACTAGGAATGGATTTATGTTGATGTCTTGTCCTAAGGTTATGTCTTAAGTAATCCATCCTTTTATCGAGGACGAGTAAAAGCCTAAGTGTGGGGGAGTTTGTTGACGGTAGTTAACATTCACCATAAACCATTAATATGACTTGTATAAATGGCTAAAAATGATCACCAATGTAGACTTAGGGGTTTAAACTAACAAATTCCATGAGTTTTGGTGAATCTGTGTTTTTAACAGGATTTAATTAGAAAACCGCCAAGGAGGACCTATTCGTCAAAGGAAATTACGGAATTCCGTCGTGTAATCAACGTAGGAAGACTCTAGAAGACACTAGAAGGTGAATCACCAAAGCGGAGCCCATGCCCCTGACATGTGGGGCCAGCTGGCCCCACCTGCAGGCCGGCCGGCCTGTGGGCCCCCCATGTTAGCCTCCCATTACTATGTCGGTTCTCCACCGCCTTAAGGATTGCATCTCCGCCGTTTATTCAAGTCGGTTTGATCTGAGGGCTCAAGATTGATGCTTCGACCTACATATACCTGCTTGCACCCCCCTCTAGGGCAGATGCCTCATTTGATCCTGAGAGCTGAGAAGACAGAAACCCTAATTTATATGTCCACTAGGATTAGGGCTAGCAATGAAGAGAAGATTAGTCCTCAATAGGATCTAGTCTTGTATTGGAGATAGTGAGATAGAGTGAGAGGGAAGAGTTTGAAAGAGTCCTGGCCTATCGATGCTCTCTCTACGGCTTGTACCCTGGTGGAATCAAGTTCTTCTTGAGCTTGCTTCTGAGATTTCTCTGGTAATCGACATCTAATTCAAGAAAGCATCTTGTTCATATTGTTCTTCAGGTTTACGACTCTCTTTGAGTATTTTAATCCTTGTAGCTCCTAGGTTAAAGTAGTATTCATAGTGTAAGCGTGGCGCTTAGACTCGGTTACTCGTGGATGTACCCTATTTTCTAGATTGGTGGTAGCTCACGAGGGTGACTCTTATAGCCTCATTGAATCCTTTGTAGTCCACCTCCCGTTAGTAGGCCTAGCAGGACCTTGTTACTATAGAAAACATACTCTGCCTGTGTTTTCTCTAGTAATATCCCCTGAATTGAATAATAGAAGATAAAGCTTACCAAAGTTAGAACTAGAAGACTAGTAGTCTCCTCAACGCTTCTATTATCTAGCCTTAATTATGAAATTGGGTTAAGTTATATTTGGTTATTCTCACACATGTTTTCTCGAGTTCGATATAAAACTGGGTACTCCGGGTGAAGTGCTATATCGGTATATTATCTATGCACTTGCGGATTATTCTGTGTGCATTAATTTATACCAACAACTACCCCCCTCTATATATATGAGAGGATCATGGATGATTGAGTCCCCATCTATCCAATCGTCAAACAAACACATCTACTACATCTTTTTACCCTCTCTTCCCATCTACCTCTTCTCCTCGTTCTTCATCGGCGCTGCATGGATGGTGGATCGACGACGGCAAAGCTCTAAAGTGGCTAGGCTAGCTAGAGCACCCCATAGCCACCACACGCCTTGATGGGCTCCTTCTGCACCATGTGCTGGTCCACACAACAAGAAGCAAGAATAACTATTTATTCATGTACAAGCGTCACTATTTATTCGTGCTACCATGTTTATGAAGGCGGCACTGGTTGGCAGAGCCAACCCCGATAGTGCTAGTCCACGAAGGTCCCTCGAGTGACCCATCATGAACCGTTTAGTCCGGTTTGGAGTGAGATCTTTTCCAGTGACGGGCCTAGGTTTTTACCTCTGGGTATGCATAGCAAAAAAATTTCTTATGCAATTCGGTAAACCATATATAATTTGGTAAAACCATATTCTCATTCGGTAAAACCATATTCTAAAACCATATAAATTGTTCAAATGAAATACAAAATACTTTAAAATATAGCCATATAAGAGACTTACAATATTACTTGTTGATCCGTCGCTTTCTCAATGACATGAATGTCTCAATTATATCATCTTCATCAACTTGAAAGAAAATATCCTGCTCAATAAATGTTTGTAGACAATCATCCAGAACAATATCACCTAGCTTATTCCTTGATTTTGTTTTCACTATAACCAATACAGAAAATACCCTTTCAACGCTCACAGTTGCCACCGGTAAAAGCAATACCAATTTGAGAAGCGAGTACACCATATCATACACTTTGTGCCTATTTGTATCAACAAGCTTAACTGAGAGATCAACAATGTTGTCTAGACCTTGGAAGCATTCAGTTCATTTCATGTCATCAATATAATTATCAAGTTGCAATTCTAGCTGTACCAAATTGTTGTTGGAGAAGTCATTAGGATAAAATTCAGCCAATCTACGCAGCTTCTGTGCATCAAATGAAGCAAAGGACTTGGAAGGACTAAAGGCTGACATACTAGAGAGTAGCTCCATGTTGATCTCATCAAACCGATTATCAAGCTCTTGACTAATTTGATCAATGACACCAATGTACACTTCTCTTCTAAAATGGTCATCATTTTTTTGGTTTCGGGCACGGGCATACCTTGTTGATTTTCCATAAGGCACATAAGCATCATCCATAGTAGGAACTTCGACACCATGTGTAATACAAAAAGAGGTGACCGTCTTATGAAATTTATCCCAACCATCAGACCTCAACTGTTGCATTCTGCTCTTTGCCACATTAACAAGTGAGATTGCATTAAGAATATCTTGATCCCTTCTCTGCAAACACTCGGATAACTCATTTGTGTATCCAAGAATAACATACATTAAGTGCACAAAGAAAACAAACTCAAAGGTTTCAAATGCTCCAAGCACAAAATGAATCTTTGTCCAATCATCCTTATATGCAATATCAGGACCAAGCTCAATGAGCACATCATGGATTGAGGAATACATAGTGATGATGCTACATATAGTTTTGTAATGCGAGCCCCATCGAGTGTCACCAGGCCTAGACAAACCCATCTCTTGATTTAAACCACTCCCTGATTCAAGCTCACCACACTATAGTGATTTCTTGACATTCTCCAGCCTAGCATTTCGAAGCGTACCATGACGCTTGCAAGAAACCCCAACAATGTTCAACAAGATAGATACTTGATCAAAAAAGGTCTTGCAATCAGTATTTCCCTTGGCAACAGCTACAAGAACTAGTTAGAGTTGATGTGCAAAGCAATGAATATAATAAGCAGAAGGTGATTCTTTCATGATTAATGTTTTTAGCCCTTTAATATCACCTTTCATATTGCTAGCCCCATCATAACCTTGACCTCTAATCCAAGTCATAATCAATCCATTACTATCAAGTAAACCTTTGATTGCTTCCTTAAGTGACAAAGACGTAGTATCATCTACATGAACAACTCCAATGAAGTGCTCACATGGCCTTCCAAGTTTATCAACAAAACGCAAGTAAAGAGCTAGTTGTTCTTTATGTGATATGTCACTAGACTCATCGACTAAAATTGCAAAGGGCTCATCACCAAGTTCCTCAATTATTTTCTTTCTAGTTTCTATGGCACAACAATGAATAATTTGCTTTTGTATCTTTGGGCTAGTCAAAGTGCAATTACCTGGTGCATTGTTCAAGACATACTTATTCACTTCATCACTATTTCCTACAAGAAACTTCAAAAGTTCAATGAAGTTGCCTCTGTTGCTAGACTCTTCACTTTCATCATTTCCACGGAATGCCAATCCTTGAAGCAAAAGAAACTTGATACATCTAAGTGAATATGTCAATCTTTTCTTGTAAAGATAAAGCTCCTCATCAGTCCACTTGTCAATGTGATAATCAATTGCTACCTTGGGATTTATAAAACCAATATACCTCTCCTGAGCTGCTTTGTGTGCCTTAGAACCACTATGTTTGATGAGTGCGGCGTTTCCTATATTCCAATTATCCCATCCACCAACAACAAATGCATCTAACCCACTGCCCTTCTTGAACAAGTAGCATATAAAGCAAAATACAGAATCCTTCTTGATACTATATTCCAGTTGGAACTTACCGACTGGTGCTGATGAACTTGCTGGAGTTCTGGACCTCGCGCGTCGCCCTGAGGAGCCGAGCAGATCGCCGTCGCCACCTCGCCGGATCGTCGTGGGCTCGCGGCTTCTCCTTTCCCGTCACGGTGTCGCCCTGAAGGAGCCAGGCAGGAGCAGATCGTCGTGGACTCGCGGCCAGGAAATCCCACGGATCGCCGTCGGCCGTCGCCGTCTCCAACTCTCCCGTCTAGTCGTCTTCTCGGCTTCTCCAGTTCTCCTCGTCCTCGATCGAGAATTCGAGATGTGTCATAGCGCCGCCCAGCAGTTACTCCGTCCGCAGAGTCCGCGCCTGCTAGGTGCTAGCAAGATCGCGGAATCGAGAGTCTAGGATAGAAGCCAAAGCGCCGATCGTTTCCTTTTTTTATTTTTTTGTACATTGAAAATTTCTACCTATCTCTATGATTGGCGGACCCCAGGGTATGCGGTGGCCCACCCTGCATACCCTATGGGTCCGTCCCTGATATTTTCGTATTGATGTTTCCCTTGCCTTGTTCTCCATTTCTGTGCTAAGTTAGTGTGTCCAAATCACAACCATTTTCGTAAATAGGAGAGATAATGCTAAAACCTTTTTCTAAAATGCATAGATGTGGTCTGTAGAGAACAAGCGAGTACCAATCTTATGAATGAGTGCATATGGCACTTTTCGTTCTATTGGTTCTTTGTAATAATTCATAGCTTATCGAGGTACCATTTGCGCTTGAAACAGCTCTGGAGAAGGAGTCTCTCGCCGAACAGCTACACCGACTATTGGAGATGTGTACCACTACTTCCTCAACATCGCAGGTGTCATGGCAGCACCTTTACTTAGAGAATTCTATTAGGCATTGCAAAGTAGATTGCTAGCGCTTTATGTTTATTCATTTTCTAGTATATGTGATGCATGCTATTGCCTGAGCCATGTTTGCCTTGATTGAAACCACTCCACCCTGATTACTCAGCTCCACGCTCATAGTTTTATATATGCCTGTCTGCTTGCTTGCATTTACTCAATCATACTTACATACGCGCCTTTAATATGTGATGTGTGATGGTTGGAAGATATGTGGATGAGGGATTGGGGTTAGCCACGAGGCCTCCCCATGAGATGTATGATACGCGATGGCAGCGGTGAATCCCGAGTGGGTGGTGGCGATGTGAGGAGATCTGGAGATATTCCTTGCTTTTGACCTTTTTATCCGGTGATACCAGCTACAGTGAGAGGATGCCGTGGGTGTACGGACTGCACCAAGTGGAGTTCCTATGGCGGGAACACAGAGTCCTGGAGGTACGTCGGTCCTCGAGGGACATGTGGGATAATGAGTTTGTGGATAGACCACCTCTAAGGGGTGAGTCTTGTGCTTTGAGGCACATGGTTTGGTGGAATGTGCTCACTCTGGCCAACTTAAGGTTTGCCATAGGTTGCAACCATAAATCACGAGTTCTTTTGTACACACCACATGCCTCAGTGGGTATGGTTCGTTGCCCTAATTAGTGTAGGTGACCACAAGTCTCTGTGGGAGATAGTAGGCACGTGGTCCTGTGACCCTATGCAATTAGTGTGAGGATGGAGGAGGTTACTCCTTTTGGACCTCAACCGCACGATCTCAGTTTATGCGGTTGCATCCCATGTATTTTCACTCCGGCTGGGGGCAGGACTGGTGTTAGTCGGCCTAATTTGCAGTGGCAGTGTTCACCATCGTCGATGATACGTCAGTGGTGTTCATATGGGGTAACAGTGTACTATCTGTAGAGGTTTATAATCTATACGTATAGCCGCGATCTCGGTTATGATCACTTACCTATGTGCAGGGTTCAGCTGACTAGTCTTCTCTTGTGCTTTTCTTCTCTCCCCCAAAGATAGGTCCGGCTTGAGGCCATTGAGACGTGGGGCATGTGGAAGCCGCCTAGTTGCTTAGTGAGAGAATGAGGGTGTTGTGAGGGATGATGAGAGGTGAGGTATGAGACGAGACATGAGATGTGTGGATTTGATCATGAGAGTATGGGTTAGGATTAGAGAAGATATATATTACTTATTTGATACTATTCTGCATGCGCTAAGGATGCAAACTACAACTAAACTATTAGGATCACCAAATCCCTTTTATTTTCTATTTCCACTAAAGCTCATTGGTGCTGACCATGGCCTACACACTTCTGGTGGTGTGCAACTTTCTTGACTTGCAGTGGTGTTGAGAATATATATAGTAGTTGGTTTTGTCTGCACTCAAGGATGCCTTTGGATTGGAGTTCCGCCAAGCTTCGCTGCTACGTTAGAACATCGGTGTTCTGTTTGATTTTAACCCAGAGGGCTTGTACTCAACCTTTGTAATACTCTTTATTTACGTACTCTGATGTTGTATGACTCTGTAATCAACTAAAAATAGTCGCCCGTGATAGCTGAGGTATCCTGGGACTATCATGGAGGGCCAAAAGAGTTAGAATTTCTATTCTAGAAATTCTGGTTCGTTTCAGAAGGGGTCCACGGTGCCCAAGTGAAGAGAGATGGCATGGGGAGGAGAGTGGGGTGACTTACGAGTGGGCCCCACTGCCAGTTGTCAACCATGTCAGCAAAACCATCATTGAAACCAGCTCGATGACCAAATATAAATGGTTTTGATACTCCAATGGCTAAATACTTCTGGTTTTCAAGTTTGATTGTCAAAATCAGACTCTATCGATTGTTCAATAGCCAAAAATGGACTTCTCTGAAAAATGATCGATGCTAGACTTTCCAGGCAACTGTGAAAGTTTTTCTGAGCACAATAATGCTTCAATGGAAGAAGTTGCAAGTTGTCATACGTGCAGTAACTTGGACGGTGGAGTAGTGATGTGTTTGGTGCAAGAAGGCTTTAGTAAGCTTCATAGATGAATCACCCATATTTGTGCTGTATCTGGAGGAACAAAATATCTTCCATCGATCATCTCATGTTGAATATACGTTCATAGAAATGCAAACTCCACTATTCCATTCATCCTAATCGACACGAGAAGCATAGCTTGCTTTGACAAGATCCGGGCATGAACATGGGAAATCAGTACATGTGAGGAGACATCTGTAATAGGAGGCATCTGGATAGGAGAAAAATGCCATCAAGCATATATCCATCTGTCCCAAAAATACTTAACTGCCATAGCCCCACATTGGGACATCGTGTTGTTCGCCGCTTTGCTTGAAGTGAGTGGCCATTAAGATCAGCGTTGCCGACAGGAGATTAGCAACAAAGGGCATGAAACCTTTTGTACGCTATTTGTGTACAACATTCAAAGCGACAACTTCACCGTTCGCGTGTGCATATAGTTAGCTTAATTGTGCTAAATGCTATATATGAGTGTGACACAAAGAGTATGCCATGTTCCGACGTCTTCGTGAGTCTGATTTTAAACATCATCGCCAGTGGTTCTAGGCATCGTAGTAAACTGTAGAAATTAAATTGGGAAAATTTCTATGTAATTAGTAGAACAAAGTGTTAATCACTATCCAATGATGAGGAAGCGATGCAACATATGTGTGCTGCAAAAAAGAGAAGGATCCAAAACACTATGTATTATGTTTGTATCAACATAATTTTGGTGTGTCACAAATGCAAGTAATATGTTTTACACTGTGATTATTACCCACCATCGATCAACAATAATAAACATGTATCCTACTCTAACGGTTTGAAACTACGAGGCTTACTGCACTTCGTTTTATTAGAAAACACTCTTATCAAGAAATACATTATTAATAGATAATTATGAAACAAAATAATTTGTGATTAGAATTGCATTAAAATATAATACACTGATTGATTATTATAATTTTGTATCACTGGAGTCAAATATTAGTAGAGTAATCGCTTGCCAAAAGTTTTATAACAAAATGAAATACACCTCTAAAAATGGGAGGAGTAATGTGATTCTTATAGGATGCCATTATATATTTGAAGTAGAAGCTACATGGTACGTTGCGCTCCTGCCCTTTAGTTGGCTACTAGCAAGAGCTAGGGCAACATAAAATGGGAGAAAGAGCGCCTTCAGTTTCTTTGCAAATGGAGGAAGAACGGAGAAGGCATATATAATAGTCCTTCCTTTTTAGATAAAGGATATATAAAGAGTCTTATATAGGAATGAAAGGCTCCAGGAAATAGGCGAATATGATCCTACACCTCTGACATCCTTAGTCATAGAAATTTCTAAGTGGATATTCAGGAGGTGGAGGATGAGGGATCAGTAACCAGGTATACAACTTTCTGGGAGACGATTCACATCCTCTGCGATGTCATGGAAGAAACTGCAAGAGTCCATATTCATATCAGTTAGACTGCCTCTGACTCCTGTTGGTGCCTGAATGCATGGGGTTTGGATACTGGATTCCATGGATAGGACCATGGATCCTCTGAGGAAAGTAGGCAAAAGCATAAGAAATCTGCAACTCAAAGCATCAGGCTCTAAGACCCGCTATGGTCTGATACGCCGCATCTTGAATTGCGGCCTCAGGATAGCTTCCCATTCCCTGATACTTGATTAGTCCTTTGGGTTCTCCTTCAACAAGTTGAGGATGAAGAACAAGCTTTGCTGTATACTCCACTAAGCCTGGACCTATTGAGCGAGTGTAGATGAAGTACTCCGGCTGGTAGGAGAAGTTGGCACGCCACATGAGTTTCCGAAGGATAGCTAGAAATCCTTCAGTTCCTTCCGCCCATGTCATGACAAACAACTTTTTTCTGAACCATCTAAAGCAAGAAAGACTGTAAGTTAGAAGCAACCTTTTTTTATCAAATTAGACTTGAAACTAACTTGTATTGTTCATTTTGAAGTTTTGTAAAGTAATACTGGCATTAGCCCCTGTAATGATGCTCCGATACCAGCTATGGCAGAACCACCCAAATTATCATGGCCCACGCGCACCTGCCAATGTCTTAGAGACCTTTGACTGCTGTGCACGGGAACAGACAATTTCGGTA
Source organism: Miscanthus floridulus (assembly GCF_019320115.1). Lineage (NCBI taxonomy): Eukaryota > Viridiplantae > Streptophyta > Magnoliopsida > Poales > Poaceae > Miscanthus > Miscanthus floridulus. The sequence goes on from NC_089582.1 coordinate 35,743,348, forward strand.
GTCTATCGGGTGTCCTCGGGGGACCACGAATCATCCACTTTTCCTCAGGATCATTACAGTGACATTGCAGTATTACAACAATTGAAACAAATATATTACATTGGAAGTAAACAACAGAAGTCTTACATATCATAAGTGTTACAAACCATTTATTAGTTATTACAAACCATATGTTTTAGCCATCTAGGCAGTAGGGTAGCATGACGGTACCACATATTACAAACACAACCAAAAGACTTTCACCCTGCCCAAGGGTGCACCATAAGACATCTACTGCTAGGGCTGTTCTTGCAGAACCGTCATACAGCAGGGGCAAAACCCAAACTGCTAATGAGGCTCACCTGCAACTGGGGATTAACAAACCCTGAGTACTTGAGGTACTCAACAAGGCTTAACCGACGAAAGGGAAAAGACTCCATGAATATGTAGGTTAAGGGAATACAAGGGAAATCTTAGCAAGAATCAAGATTAACCTTTGCATGAAAGCTCACTAACAGTGGATCCTTGCTTTCAAAGTTTTAGCTCAATATGAAGTCATTATCAGTATCCAGTTGGCACCTGATCTAAATCAATCACTTCTTTAACATCTCATCTCATATTCGTAAGTAACATTGTTCCATTGATTAACTACGATGTAGAGCAGAGGATCGAGTCTCCATGACCGAGGAGCAACGATGATTCGAACCGATTCCATCCTAGCTGAGGATTCCTGACCACACGACATATGCAGATCCCGGACCTTACATATATCAACACTTTCCTCAGATCCTCCAAAATATGAACGGGTCCACGCCACCTAAGTGTAACAACACAAAAATCCACACACCAAAAATCATAGCTACAAAATTTTTGTTAAGCCCTATGTGATGTTGAGTGACACATGTAGAAGCCAAACCCTAGTTTTGGATTGGATGTGGCCCAACAAGGATAAAGTCTTGAGCATAGTTTGGTTTAATGCCACATGTGTAATTAAATTCCTAAATAAATAAATCATGCATGCATCCTTAATTCCAATTGTGATTTGGATTCCCTTGCCTTATGTGATGTTTAACTCACTTACTTAATATTTATGATAAACCCTAAATAATGAATTATTTGTTGGAAGAATAAGAAAAAGAGAAAAGAAAGAAGAGGGAGGCAGCAGCTCAGCCTAGTCTGCCTCGACCGGACCAGCTAGCTTAGCTGAGCCTCGCCTGCCCTTTTCACGCGCATAGCCCATGAAGCCGGCCCAGCATTGCCGCCCACACGCGCACAGCCGTAGACAAGCCAGGCCCGCTCGTCAGCCATCACGCGCCGCACGCAGCCACATCGCGCCAAGCACCTGATGACCCGACCCTGCTTGTCAGCACAGTAGCATCTTCTTCCCCTCGCCCACGCATTCTCGCCGCGCGACTGGGAGCCGACCGCGGAGCAGGCGTGGGCCCAGGGTCACGCACATCGCATGACCCTGTTTCCCCTTGTGCCGCGCCTACGCTACTGCACGCGAGCCGTCGGATGCGCTCGGCGCATCACTAGCCATTCCGCCATCCGCCATCGGAGAAGCATGGAGCTCGGCCTATAAAAGGAGGAGCCCCGAACCCTAGCACCTCACCACACCTCGCCGCCGACGTGCGGTTCACACCAGCACACTAAGCCAAGGGACGAGCAGAGAAGGAGAAGCGCGGAGAAGGAAGCCACTGCGGGGAGGACCTCGCCGAAGCCAGGAGCACCGCCCCGATCAGCTACAGCGACGTAGCTGCTCGGCACGGCACTACATCACCTCATCATGGCCTCGCCTCGCCACCGCACCACCATCCTACTGCCACGAACCCTACGGTGAGCCATCTTGCTGAGACCACCTCCCTAGACAAATGAAATGTGCACCGCCACGATCGAGACCTTGCTAAAGCTTCGAGCTCCGACCTAGCCCAACTAGTTAGCTAGGGAGACCGCCATGACCACGCTTGCCGAGACCTAGGACGCGCCGTGCGCGCTACCATCAGCCAAAAGGAGGACCCTAGCCATGACGTTGTACATCGGAGCAGGAGCGCACATACACGAGCACGCCCACCATGGCCAAGGGCACAACCAGGGCGAGACCACCGCGTCTTCTACATCGCGGTAAAGGCGACGTTGTCACCCCGTCTGGCTCTGCCATGACGAGAAACACACCACGCTCACCTTAGCCGAGGAAGAAGCCCACCGGAGCCTACGTTGCCGCACAACGTCAAAAGCTCTCGAACGGACAAGAGACCGGCTATGCTCCTCACCCAAGCAATAGGGATCTTTGTTCCGCCTCGCCCGACCCCTATAAGCCACCAGCTACACTGCACCCAACGGCTGGAGGGCGACTCCGCCTCGCCCGAGGGCAAAGGGTTCGACTCCTCCTCGCTCAACCCTCTAGGGTTAGGCTCGGCCTCGTCCGACGGATGAGAGTTTTGCTGAGGCCTGTTTGACCAGGCCAGCGAAGTGGTCGGAGAATTCACCGAGGCTGGTAAAGTGGATGGAGAGTCTGCCGAGGCCAGTGGGGTTGTCGGAGAGTTCGCAGAGGCCGGTGGAGTGGTCGAAGAGTTTTGCTGAGGCCTGTTTGCCGAGGCGGGTGAAGTGGTCGGAGAATTCGCCGAGGCTGGTAAAGTGGATGGAGAGTCTGCCGAGGCCAGTGGGGTTGTCGAAGAGTTCACAGAGGCCGGTGGAGAGGTCGGAGAGTTGCCAAGGCCAGAGAAGTGGTCGGAGAGGTTTTGCCAAGGCCGTTGGAGTGGTCGGAGAGTTGGCCGAGGCCGGTGGAGTGGACGGAGACTTTGTCGAGGCCGGTGAAGTGGTCGGAGACCTTCGCCGAGGCCGGTGGAGTGGACGGAGAGTTTGTTGAGACCAGTGAAGTGGTCGGAGAGGCCACCGACGTGGTCAGAGAGGCCACCGAAGTGGTCGGAGAGGTCGCCGAAGTGGTTGGAGAGCTCGCCGGTGACCTCACCGCCGGCGGGAGCACCACCGGGGAAGAGAAGGAGATTTTCCCTCGCCAACCACATGTCCGAGCACTTGGTGCACATGAACCGAACCCTGGGAAGGAGTACGTGGACCAACAGGAGCATGGCACGTGTCAGCACGATATTAATTCAGCCTGTTCCCATTTTCAGAAATGATTGAAACTTCAGAAATTTATAACTAATTCATACGAACTCAGAAAAATACAAGACCAGTACCAAAATTCATCTTCAATCGAGCTCTACACAATGAACCCATATTTGAGTGCATTTGGCTCTTTTGATTTTTCATTACTTCTTTGTGCTATTCTATAGACGTCACTAATACGACTATAATTCGATCGTATGCAGACTCAGAGGAGAACCAGACGGACGAGGATCGTGAGTACCATGAGGAGTGCGGGGATGACTTCACTGAAGGTGCCACATCCCACCCAATCTCGTAGCACCAATTACGCATGGCTAATATAGAACTGCTATTGCCTTACTTTACTGCTACAGTCATATTATGGTAGGAATTGCATGGTAGTATGCTTACTTGAAGGCCTTTACCTTGACGCAACCTTACCCCTGCATACCCTGCTATTAGGCTAGACACATGCTTACTGCTATATATTTCATTACTTATACTACTGCTATGCTTATACTACATGCGTGGTGGAAACTGGTGTTATCTAGACTATGGGGAGAGTGCTGCGTGTAACAGAACCGCCCAATTTATACAAGATCAAGTATGGTTGTCCCCGCTAACACGTTGACATGCGTATACTTTCACTCATATAAACCCGGTAGTCCGCCGAGTGTCCCGAAAGACCTCGGTAAATCAACATCAGAACCAAGATCGCGTGATTAAGCAAATACACATCTCATACCCAGGGTTGCAGTGGAAATAATATTACAAATGGGTTCACAAATAAAAGTACGAGTTTGGGTTTCAAAATAGATTAGTGAAAACAACATAGCTTTCAAAAGATTACATTAATATATGTTCCAAATACATTGCTAGCATAAGTGACATCATCCGACAAAAGCATATAGATGAGAAGTAACTATAGAATCACCGAGCCACCGGCGGTTAGCCACTATCTTCACAGGCCGAAAACTGCACCTGCAACAAGGTGGGATAAACCCTGAGTACAAGAAGGTACTCAGCCAGACTTACCCGTTGGAAACCAAAACAAATGACACCAAGGGTCATGCAAGGCTTATGAGGTGGGCTAGCTTGACACAGTTGCATAAAAGAGCTTATGAAGATAGTGACCAATTTAAACTTAGCATCGAGTTTATCATCATTTACCTATCCACTAGATTAGCACCTGTACTAGAGCACTCACTTATTAGGAGCAAACAATATTTAACCATAGCAGGTATAATAAGGCTGTCATCATCATATCATTATTTTTGAACCATTATGTTATTTAGTGTATCTACTTTGGAGATAAGCCCGTCAAGTTCTCACTAACCGGGAGAGACGGCGACTCGAATTGAATTACAACTCAGCTGAGGGGGTATTCCTAACTCTCACCCTGGCATACTTTGCAAGGGTAGCCGTGGGTCACCTTTGGGACAACTCAGGAACCAAATTCACGGGTTCGATCAGCGCCAGCACTCTCAGGGATTACCCTTCTGCCAGGATGATCAGGACTTTTAAATCACCTGCCCTTGGACTCATGCCTACGGCTCCCTTCCGAGGTGCACTTTATACTTATCGACTCCCGGCCTGAGGTGAGCTACTCGGCTTTGCGGTCGGTCTCTAGACCCAGCCAACTAAGAGAGAGGCATGCGTTCAACATGAACAGGAAAGGCTCCAAGATTCAGTCCTTAAGCGACACAGACGGAGTCACTACAAACCGGCAAGCCTCCGCCCGGTCTTCATTTCAAATTAAGACAGGTTCTTTTCCACGATAGCAAATATAGCCAACCATGCCACATGTATATCCCTATATCTCGCAGGTGACAGGAAATCACCTGACTTCTACCTCGTTTAAGCAGGGCTAAGCACTACACGAGCCTGAGCTACATAGGATTCAGGGTATCAATATATGGACAAGGATTGGATAACCAATGCAGCAAGTGTTTGCATCCAACACCTAAACTTAATGCAACAATATATATATGTAACAATAATACTTTAACTGGATTTCAGAAATTAGGAGGCTTAATATGCTCTGGGGCTTGCCTGGGATCCGACACAAGTCAGTTCAGTTAGCTTGCACCGTCCTGGTGACATCTCAGGTCCTAGCACTTGCTTAGTCCTTCCATCTTCGGGATATATCCACCAAACCAAATCTTCGGGTTTGGCTTCAACATCGCATCCTTCACGTGGTGCATCTAGCATACCTAGATGAGATGCAATATACAAGTGCATAAATATGAAGAATAGTACCATGAGACGCATCACAAAATAGCAAGCAAGACAAGCATAGTTTACACTAACACACTTAAGTACTTTGCGATGCTTAACTTAAACATCACACAGTCTATCATGCTAAGATGGCAAAGAAGACGACCACACCAAGCATGACACAAGTTTCCCAAGATCTCAGGTGCTCTAACTCAGTCATCATTCAAGGCATAAGTCACACTTAACAATATACAAGCAAACACTATAATTGGAATCTGCCAATTTCCGGACATGCAAACAACAGCTACAAGATTTAGCTATAACTGGAGTTACACAAATCCAAATGACTTGCAAGAAGACATTTTTGGAAAGCTTATGAAATTATCTACATTTCATCTATAACCATCACAGCATGATTCCCAAGTTAAGTAGGTCAAAATTATACCTTTACAGAAACTTGTTCATACAAAATAGAGAGCAACAATTCCTGTATTCTAACTTTAAACAGTTGTAACTCAAACACTACTCGGCCAAATGATACCAAATTTTAACAACAGCTAGACACAAAAATTATCTACAACTTTTGTATAAACAAGTTTCACAACAAAGCACATTGTCATGAAGAACTTTGCTAAGTTCCCAGATCTGTCCATAAACCACATCGGCAAGAAAATAATTATTAACTTATGTTGCAAATTCATAATTGGGCAAAACCAACTTTACCAACATTTCACACATGACTAAAGAATACCAGAAAACCTAGTGTCCATGACCAAATAAATTCTTTTAATGCATTTCTTAATTTATTTTAGATAACAAGGCGACTTAATGAACATATACCAAAAGTATATCATAAATTCTACAAAAATTACAGTGGCTCACATATCCTCTCAATAGTCTACTGTACAAATTTCACTCCATTTTAATATGTATAGCAAGCTCTATGAAAAAGACAAGTTGCTAAAGAAAGAAATCATGTGAGAGCAAGATAAACCAATAACTCACTCATACTTCATCCAATACTCATGAAATTTTTACCACACATCAACTATCACATGATTAGCATGCCACAAAAATTTCACTTCATTTGGAGCGATAGATCTACAGTTATGAAAAAGACAAATACCACTAGCATTACAAACCTAGCTGCATAAATATATTTTTACAGCTAAAACTTTAAAGTAAAACATGTAATATTATAGATCTATTGCATAGAGAATTTCACAAGGATTCCAAAAAGTCCACATTTGTTATTTTAGGAGTTTTCTACTAATTAATATGAATTTTCCAAGTTCATCAATCAAATCTGTAAAAATCAAAGAAAGGAATACAAATCATGCACCGGGGTCCCTGCATTTATCCCAAATTAAGTTGAACGAAAAGATCCTTTTCTGCATTGTTCACAGGAGTCACTAGTTCTTCACAAAACCCCCTGCCTTTTCCCTTATTCGAGTGCGAGTTCCTTCTCTCCTTCTTCTTCACGGAGTCACAGAAACGGAGCAGAGCATCGGCTCGAGGACGTGGCCAGGCTCTGGGATTCCAGCGGGGAAGCGACCCTAGGGCAGCGGGAAGGGGCTGGCCAACCTAGCCGCAGCCAGCTATGGCCCGCGCCTGGCCAAGCCTGGCCGGATGCAGCAGCAGCGGCCTGCCCACGGCAGCAGGCGGCCCAGCGGCCGGCACACCGGCGGCAGCAGTCTGCAGGTGACCGCGCGACCGAGGAGATGGCGTAGAGGAGCAACGCGCGGCCAGGAAGAGGAGGACAAAGTTGGTTGGGGCGGTAGGGTGCTGGCTGCTGGTTGGCCATGGAGCTCCACTCCTTGTCCATGGTGGCCGCTCGGACTAGAGAGCGGAGAGAGGCGCTGGGGTGGCAGAGGGAGTGGGGAGGCGAGTGAGGAAGGCCGGATGTCCATTCAAGAGAGCGCAGAGGCACTGGGACACGTGTTGGCATGGAGCAGGGAGGTGGGGCGCTGCTGCCCTGCATGGTGGCCATGCCCTGGACACGCGCCCATTACGTCGAGCACGTGGCGGGTGATGAACGGGGCATGGTGGGCGGCGCTTTGGGCTGGATCTGGGCCGAATCAGGACATGGGCCGAATATGAAGATCAAAGCGCGCATGAAGCTCTACGTTTTTCATTAAGGGGGTTCAGCCATTAGCAAAACATATTAGAAGATAAATGTATGCCAAAATAGCAGTGTCAACACCTTGACGGTAGTCACGGAAACTCTCTTTCGGTGGTCAAAACTTCTTCAAACTGAATCCAACTTTTTGTATGCTCTTCACCAAGATGTAAACTCCAACTTTCACTTTTGGGTCAACTTGAGATGCTTAACGAATTTTGGAGAACGCGAGACGCCAACGCCGATGTCGATGAATTTCAGACTTAGAATATCTCTAAGTGTTGCAGACTGCAGCGGAATCAATCTTGTGACCTTTGATTGTCAAGCTTAGAGATAGATTTAGACTTAGGTCCTTAAATAAAGTTTGTAGTACACAAACTATACTACAACTTTTGTTTAAGGTCAAACCTTGTATCTTGAATATAAACCATTCTTTTACTTTGGTCAAAGCAGCATCTTGTTAACCCTAGAATTAGAGTTTTCGACCAATTGAGGCCTTTTCTTGACATGTGCTCAACACAAACCCTTCATGACTTTTGTAGTAGAGTTCAATTAGAGTTGTTTGAGCAAGGTTGCAAGGTTTGGTTGACTTCATAGGTTTCCATCCACTTGATAAAGCAATTCATGCAAGGATATGACTTATCATTTCATGTGACTTTTTGATTCCAAACTTCATGAAAGTTTTCCATTGATCAATATAGATGGATATTGATGTGAGACACATGAAGATATTCCAATAACACCAGCCAAGCATATATCTTGAAAAGGGCCTATATGTAAAGCAAGGGTGCAATATCTGAGTTTAGGTTGGGGCTTATTTCCATAGGTTTGATCTTGACATCTCCATCGTCACTTAATCTGTCATGTTTAAGCTTAAACCCATTGCTTAACTAGTGACAAACACCTGGGGTGTTACACTGTGTGTGTGTCGGGTACCATAGAACGGGGTACCCCGAGCGTACACCAAAATAGTCACTTAAATCCCATCAACAACGAAGCCAGAAGGTAAGCCATGGATCCATCACCGGCCCCGTCCGAGCCCACCGGCTCTCCGCCTCGCCTGAGGCCTCACACGGGAGGTCTTGACGCCCTGACGCAATCTCCGTCCCGTGCGAGGCCTCTCGCGAAAGGCCTCGGCGAGGAGCCCAATCTCCGTCTCGCCCGAGGCCCCATGCGTACAGCCTCGAATGAGACAGCCATTCTCCGTATCGCTCAAGGCCGGCTTGTCAATAACCCGTCACTCCCACCTCGACTAGTCTTTCCGACAGCATGTCACGTCCCATTAATGCGTCAACCACTCCCGCAATCTCAGCCAGACGACGGCTCGACACCATGGAGTGGCCGACGGGACAAAAGGTTGCATCAGCTCCATACCGGCTGAGACAGGGCACGGCGGGGGATTACCAGCCACTATATTCTGGCTCTGTACCCGTGATCAGCGCCCACACTACACTATGCCCCGCGATCCCTGCCCCAAAAACAATGCGGCATGGGAAGCCTGGCCCGGGTCATCATCGCCTCCGAACCAGTATACCAGATCAACCGCTCCCTCTGGGCCTCGGCACTCTACACTAGGGTCTCGGCTATCTTGGGATTCACGTCTGTCGAGACCCCCCACCGTGGTTCGGCCTCATCACCAACCGAGCCTTGGCCTCGCACGCTGACCGCCGCACCCGCTCCGAGGCAGTCCTAGAGCTCCCATGATGCACAGGATCGGATGTGACCAGCACGTCGCCCCAGTGCTCCAAGGACAGGCCACTCCGACGACCACACCGCCACAGGAATAGGCTACAGGGCTCGGATACGCCGCCTCTATTCGCACGACGCTGTATAGTCAGCACATGTACTACCCTTGTCCTCCCTTCAAACTATAAAAGGAAAGGACTTGGGCCATTTGGGGGGGGGACAGGCACTCACCAAAGCAATACTCTAGAACACGCACACTTCCCTGCCGCCTGAGAGCAACGTCTCAAGCAGCCCACATCACTCCCCACCGAGACCTGGGACTAGCTCCCTCTCTCACCGTGCTTGTAACCCCCTACTACAAGCACTTCGGTGCAAGGAATACAAGATCGATCTCTTAGACTGGACGTAGGGCACCAATTGCCTGAACCAGTATAAACCTTGTGTCTCTTTGCATCACCATCCAGGATCGGGAACACATAGCACAAATTCACTAGTGGTTGAGGACCCCCCGGTCCAACACACCGACACCCGGTGACGCCCCGACATCAAGCTCCGCTCCACCACTCTCTGAGGAGCCAATTTTGGCGAAGCAGAGCTAGGCGACGGCACCTTCTCCATACCCCTTCGGGTTAAGAAATGCCGCCGCCTCTTATGCTTATGCCTATGCTTCCGCTCATGTGGATCTCTCAGAGCGCCGCCAGCGCTTCGCTTTCGACTTCGACACTGCCACGTCGACCCAAACCACACCGACTCCTTGGAGGAGGACGAAGCATGGGCCAGAGCAGATTTCTCCGACCTCCGCGACCCTGAAGCCATGTGCCGATTCCTGGCCGCAAGTGACTATTGCTTTGGCTACTCCGACTCTGACGACGAAGGTACTTATGATCCCGCTCGTGAGTGCTTCCACGTCGAACTTGGGATGCCAAGCATGGGTGATGAGGATGAGGGGGCAGCCAACTATACTCTGCTTCCTCAGGGAACGGGCGATGCCACGCCCTCGCGCATTGTCCCACCAGCAGCAAGGAGCGAGAACCTTGCCGTCGGAAAACTCTGACACCCAGACCTAATGCAGCTCCGAGAGCTTCAAGCCAAGGTCGAGCAAGATCGACTCCTTCTGCAACAGCTCTGAAACACTCTCGAGCAGGAGCAGCAGGGCCACGGTGATGGTAGAGGAGCCCGGCGATGGGCTCGTGACGTACACCACCGCATCAACGATGACGAAGGGGACGATCATCCCCCAATCTTCAATCGCGCTAGCCAAAATGTCGCGGCTGCGGTGATGCTAGTGCGCGCAATGCCTGAGCCTTCTACCATGGAAGGGCGATGGGTTCGCGGTGAGCTCCAAGACATCCTCGAGACCACCGCGGTGCAGCAGGTAGAGAGTTCCGCCTCTCGGCGGCACGAAGCCGTCTCGGACCTCCCCTCAGCACCACATCGACAGAATAGGGAGGCCTTAGTCCGTCCCGAGCCCGCTCGAGCGCCCATAATCAACAGGGTCCCCCTGGTCCATGACCGCCTCGACAACCAACGTGAGGCGCAGGGTGACCATGAGGTGGTCGGCCGATGATGGTGCCACGACAGTGAGGGGCCCGCCTGAGGCTACCATCCGCATCGGGGCGGCCGCTACGACAGCGAGGAGGACCGCAGTCCTTCTCTCAAACCTCCCAGCCCCCGAGTCTTCAATAGAGCCATCCGCAATGCTCAGTTTCCAGCCCAGTTTCGCCAACCAGCCAACCTCACAAAGTATAGCGGCGAGACCAACCCCGAGCTCTGGCTTGCCGATTACTGCCTGGCTTGTCAGCTAGGCGGCACGGACGATGACCTGCTCATCATCCGCAACCTCCCCTTGCTCTTGTCAGACTCAGCGCAAGCCTAGCTCGAACACCTCCCTCCCTCACAGATCCACGACTGGCGTGACTTGGTTAGGGTCTTCGTCGAGAACTTCCAGGGCACATACGTGTGCCCTGGGAACTCCTGGGACCTTAAGAGCTATCGCTAGAAACCGAACAAGTCTCTCCAAGACTTCATCCAGCGCTTCTCTAAACAGTGCACCGAGTTGCCCAGCATCGGCGACTCAGAGATCATCTAGGCTTTCCTCTCTAGCACCACCTGCCGAGACTTGGTCCAAGAGTTAGGCTGGAACGTGCCACGCTCGGCTGCCGTGCTCCTCGACATCACCACCAACTTCGCCTCGGGCGAAGAGGCTATAGGGTTCATCTTCCCCAAGAACGATGCTAAGGGGAAGCGGAGGGATGAGGCCCCTGAGGCCTTGGTTCCCCGCCTCCCCAAAAGAAAGAAGAAGGATCGCTAGGGGAAGCGGGCCATCCTCGAGGCTGATCTGGTCATGGCCGCAGAACGCAAGAATCCCCGAGGCCCCAGGGGCCCAGACCTTTCGATGACATGCTTAAGAAACCCTGCCCTTACCACCAAGGCCCGGTAAAGCATGCCCTCGAGGATTGCTCCATGCTGCGGTGTTATTACGCCAGGCTCGGGCTCCCCGACGACGACGCCAAGCAAAAGGGCGCCGGCGACCGGGACGATGACAAGGACGACGGGTTCCCCAAGGTACACAATGCTTTCATGATCTTCGGCGGACCCTCGGCGTGCCTTATGGCACGGCAGCGAAAGAGGGAACGTCGAGAGGTCTTCTCGGTCAAGGTGGCCACTCCCCGGTACCTCGACTGGTCTCGGGAGGCGATCACCTTTGATCAAGACGACCACCCCAACCATGTTTCGAATCCTAGGCAGTACCCACTTGTTGTCGACCTGATCATCGGCAACACCCGACTCACCAAGGTGTTGATGGACGGAGGCAGCGGCCTCAATATCCTCTACGCCAACACCCTAGAGCTCTTGGAGATCGACCGGTCGAGGCTCCGAGGTGACGCCGCACCTATCAACGGCGTCGTGCTAGTGAAACGCACGTGACCCCTCAGGCGCATCGACCTTCCCGTCTGCTTCGGCACCCCCTCCAACTACCGCAAGGAGGTCCTTACCTTCGAGGTGGTCGGGTTCAGGGGAACCTACCACACCATCCTAGGGCGGCCGTGCTACGCCAAGTTCATGGCAGTCCCCAACTACACCTACCTCAAGCTCAAGATGCCAGGTCCCAATGGTGTCATCACGATTGAGTCTACGTACGAACATGCATACGATTGCGACATCGAATGCATCGAGTACGCTGAGGCTCTCGTAGAGGCCGAGATCCTCATCACCAACCTCGACCAACTCAGTGGCGAGGCACCTGATTCCAAGCGTCGCACGGGGACGTTCGAGCCCACGGAGGCCATCAAGCTCATCCCGGTCGACCCCGCCTGCCCCGATGACCGAGCGCTGAGGATCAGTGCCACCCTCAACATCAAATAGGAAGCCATGCTCGTCGACTTCCTCTGTGCGAATGCCGACATGTTCGCAAGGAGTCCCTCGGACATGCTGGGCATACCGAGGGAGGTCGCCGAGCACGCCTTGGACATCTGGGCTGGCTCTAGACCGGTGAAGCAATGCCTGCGCTGATTCAACGAGGAAAAGCATAGGGCCATCAGCGAGGAGGTGCAGAAACTCTTGGTGGCCGGGTTCATCAAGGAAGTGTCCCACCCAGAGTGGTTGGCTAACCCCGTGTTAGTTAGGAAGAAAAATGGGAAATGGAGGATGTGTGTAGACTACACCGGTTTGAATAAAGCTTGTCCAAAAGTCCCCTTCCCATTACCCCGAATCGATCAGATCGTTGACTCCACTGCGGGGTGCGAGACCCTGTCTTTCCTTGATGCGTATTCTAGTTACCATCAAATCAAGATGAAAGAGTCTGACCAGCTTGCGACTTCTTTCATCACCCCATTCGGCATGTACTGCTACGTGACCATGCCTTTTGGCCTCAGAAACACAGGGGCCACATACCAGCGGTGCATGACCCAGGTCTTTGGCAACCACATTGGGTGAACCATTGAGGCCTATGTGGACGACATCGTGGTCAAGTCTAGAAAGGCCGAGGATCTCATCAACGACTTGAAGATAGCCTTCAAATGCCTTAGAGAGAAGGGCATCAAGCTCAATCCCAAGAAGTGTGTGTTCGAGGTCCCTCGAGGCATGCTCTTGGGATTCATAGTCTCGGAACATGGCATCGAAGCCAACCCAGAGAAGGTCTCGGCCATAACCAGCATGGGACCAATCAGGGACCTCAAGGGAGTGCAGAGGGTCATGGGATGCCTTGCGGCCCTGAGACGCTTCATCTCGCTCCTCGGCGAGAAAGGCTTGCCTTTGTACTGCCTCTTGAGAAAATCCAAACGCTTTTCCTGGACCCCCGAGGCCAAAGAGGCCCTCGCCAAGCTCAAAGCACTGCTCACCAATCCTCTCGTCCTGGTACCGCCGGCCAGAGACGAGCCCCTCTTACTCTACGTCGCCGCAACGACCCAAGTGGTCAGCGCCGCCGTAGTAGTGGAAAGGCAGGAAGAGGGACATGCTCTACCCACCCAACGACCTGTTTACCTCATCAGCGAAGTGCTCTCCGAGACCAAAACACGCTACCCCCACATCTAGAAGCTGGTCTACGCCATAGTCTTGGCTCAACACAAGCTGTGTCACAACTTTGAGTCTCACCCAGTAACCGTGGTGTCGTCTTTCCCCCTAGGAGAGATAATCCATAATCGGGAAGCTTCGGGTAGGATAGCCAAGTGGGCCATCGAACTCATGGGGGAAGCCCTGACCTTTGTGCCTCGGAAAGCAATAAAGTCTCAGGTCTTGGTTGATTTTGTGGCCGAGTGGACCGACACCCAATTGCCACCTGCTCAAGTCCAGACAGAATGCTGGACCATGTACTTCGACGGGTCTCTGACAAAGACTAGGGTAGGCGCGGGCCTGCTCTTCATCTCTCCCCTCGGAGTACACATGCGCTACATGGTGCGGCTCCACTTCACCGCCTCCAACAACGTAGTTGAATATGAGGCCCTTGTCAACGGCCTACTAATCGCCATCGAACTTGGAGTACGGCGTCTCGACATCCGGGGCGACTCGCAGCTCGTCGTCGATCAAGTCATGAAGGAGTTAAACTGCCTCGACCCCAAAATGGAGGCGTACTGCAAGCTGGTACGCCGCCTGGAAGACAAGTTCGACGGTCTCGAGCTCAACCACATCGCGTGGAAATACAACGAGGCCGCGGATGAACTGGCAAAGATGGCTTTGGCACTGGCTCCGGTCCCCCCGAACGTCTTTGCCAGGGACCTCCACAAGCCTTCCATCGACTACGCCTCAGCAATGGAAGAAGGCCCACCGGCCGAAACCACCATGGGGCTCCCAAGGTTATGGAAGTCAAGGCCGAGCCTCCCTAGACCGACCAGGACACGGACTGGCGAACCCTGTTCTTTAATTGGCTCGCTCGGGGAGAGCTTCCTAGCGATAGGACCGAAGCCCGATGGCTTGCACGGCGAGCCAAGACTTATGTCCTCTACAACGACGAATTGTACAGGCGAAGTCCCTCCGGTGTCCTCCAACGATGCATCACCACCGAGGCAGGCCAAGCCCTACTTTAGGACTTGCACGTAGGGGCCTGCGGGCACCATGCGGCGCCTCGGACGCTCGTCGGAAACGCCTTCCGCCAAGGGTTCTACTGGCCGATGGCAATTGCCGACGCCACCAAGCTAGTACGCTCCTGTGAAGGATGCCAATACTATGCTCGGCAGACACACCTCCTGGCCCTGGCCCTCTAAACCATCCCCATTACGTGGCCATTCGCCGTGTGGGGGCTCGACTTGGTCGGGCCTCTGCAGAAGGCCCCCGGGGGCTACACCCATCCGCTGGTAGCAATCGATAAGTTCTCCAAATGGATCGAGGCTTGTCCGATCAATCGGATAAAATACGAGCAAGCAGTGATGTTCTTCACTGACATTATACACAGGTTTGGGGTCCCTAACACCATCATCATCGACAACAGGACACAGTTCACCGGCAAAAAATTCTTGACGTTCTGCGATGACCACCACATCCGCGTGGCCTGGTTGGCCATAGGACACCCAAGGACCAATGGCCAAGTAGAATGTGCCAATGGCATGATCCTACAAGGCCTCAAGCCAAGAATTTACAACCGGTTGAAGAAGTTTGGCAAGAAATGGCTCGCCGAACTCCCATCGGTCATCTAGAGCCTGAGGAACACTCCCAGCCGAGCCATGGGGTTCATGCCTTTCTTCCTGGTCTATGGGGCCGAGGCCGTCCTCCCCACTGACTTGGAATATGGCTCCCCAAGGCTATGGGCCTATAATGAACAGAGCAACTGCACCACCCGAGAGGACGCCCTCGACCAACTGGAGGAAGCCCGAGACGTCGCACTGCTGCACTCGGCTAAATACCAGCAAACCCTATGGCGCTATCAGGCCTGGCGCATCCGAAGCCAAGACTTGAAGGTAGGCGACCTGGTGTTGAGGCTGGCGCAGAGCAACTAGGGTCGCCACAAGCTGACCCCGCCATGGGAAGGACCGTACATCATCGCCCAAGTACTGAAGCCCGGGACCTACAAGCTAGCCAACGAGAAGGGCGAAATCTTCACCAACGCTTGGAATATAGAACAACTACGTTGCTTTTACCCTTAAAATTCCAAGCATTGTATATATTGTTTCTTAGAATACAATTGAAAGGCGTTCTCTAGTTCTAATTTTTCGAGAAACCCCCCCGAGCCTATCGTGGGTCTCGGCAATATGATGACACTGCAAGGGAGGCTTAGCTCTGCCTCCGCAGAACCGAATCTCCCTCGGGGGCTAGAAGGGGGATTCCCCCCTAAGTCAAACGCACCATTTTTTAGTCGTTTTTCGAAAAAATTCCTACGTCGAACCCTCTAACACGCTCTGACGAATCGGTTGTAAAAAACCCAAGGACCGAAAGCCCATCTCAGGGCCAGAAGGCCGGTAGAGTCGCGAGATGGCCTAAGCCTCTGGGCTACGGCGCTCCCTCACCACCTTTCGCCTAGGGGATGGCTTAGGCTCCAAAGAGGCTTTTTGCAAAGAAATCAGATCAGAGACAACAAGAGGGCAGAGGCTCGGAAATACAAGACAAACGATTAGAGAAACATGAATACTTCCAAAGAAAGGCCTCCACGGCCACAAACGTTATGATACATAGTTAATTCCTACTCTATTTACATGGCCGCTTGGGCCCAGGTCAAGGCTCAGCACCTCCGGCATCGGCAGATGGTAGGGGAGGGACCACCTCCTCTTGAAACAACGTTGCTAGCGTGATGCCAGGGCCTTCCACCACCTCCAACAGCTTTGTCACCACCTCGTCGGCCTCATCATCATCATCGGGGAAGACGTAGCCATCGCTGATGGCTTGAAGGTCAACACTAACGTAGTGCGAGGCGATGACGGCCAGTGCGCGCTTGACGCCTGTATGCAGTGCTCCGTGGAGCCGCTCACACACTTGACCACTCAGCACAATCAGACGGCTCCCAAGGGAGCTGCCTGACTAAACCCCCTCGACCACCAGGGCCTCGCAGGCGGTGCGGGCGGCACTCTTCAGTGCCTCGTGCTCCCCGATCTCGGTCTCGAGCACCGCCTGCACCGCGACGGAAGCCTCGGATGCCCGGGTAGCCTCCGCCTCTGACTCTGCGCCACAGAAAATGAAACGGGGTTGAGTGCAAAGGAAAACAAGCTAAATAGGGACGGAGGCCTATGGAACTCACCCTTGGCCTTCAGCACCCAGCGTCAGGCCTTGACCCGAGAGGCCTTGGCTTTCTCCTTCAAGCGCTGGGCCTCAGCCCGAGAAGCCTCGGACGCCCTAGAAGCTTCACTCCCCAGCTCTGCATCACACCAGCAAGTTAGGGAGCGAACTTGAGAAAAAGAAAGTAAAACGAGGGGACTAGGACTCACCCTCGGCCTTTCCCCTCCAAACCACAGCCTCAGTTCGCAAGGCCTCAGCCGCTACAAGGGCCTCATCCAAAGTGCCTTTTGTTAGCTGGTGCGCACCCTGTTCTGCTCCTAGCTGCCCAGCAAGAGCCTTGGCCAAAGCCGTGGCTTCTTCGGCTCGAGACCTGAAGGCATCCTGATCACTGGGCATGTGGGTGAGCTCCTCCTCCAACTCCTTGACCCACGCTACCAGAGGGGCGAGCTGCTCCTGGGCCGTGGCCGCCTCGACCTTCGCATCGGCACAACGAAGGCAGAGGTCCTCCACCTCTGTGCTCCGCGCCGACAGGAGCTCATTGACGCCTACAAGAAGGACCTTCTGCCACTAAAGCTAGTCCCAGACATCCCTCTCCCGACAGAGGAAGACCGACTTCCCAAGAGATTAGGTCTTGAGCTCCTAGGGGAAACAGAACAGGGGTCAATCCCTACAAAGAAAACTCGAAAAAGACCACCGCATGAGAAAAGAAAAGCACAAACCTAGGCGACTCCGGGCAGATCGTTAGCCACCATGGACAGCGCCGTCCGTAATGACCGCTCCGCCACCTGGCGGTACTGCTCGAACATGTCCCAGCGATTGCCCTCGGCCACATCCTCGAGGGCAAACAGAGGCTTCGCCCTAGGGTCGTCCTGGCTCTGCCATAGGACACGCGGGTGATCCCACCCGCGAGGCTCGGGTCATACTCGTGCAAGGGCCGAGCTTCCCTCGCCCGGGGTTGGAGCCGACTATTCCACGACACTGACCACCTCAGCGCCGGCCATCTCCTGCGCCCGGGAAGTATCATCGGAGGAGATCGGAAGGACCTCCACCTCCCGGGCGCTCTCCCGCAACGGCGGCAGGCCTTGCACCAAGGGTGCCGCCAAGGCCTCTGACACCTTCATCTCCACTTCTTGGGCCGGCAGCCCCGCCGCTATCACATCAGCGTCGGTGGTCATGGGGGCTCTGGCCTCTGCCGTCGTGGCCTCGGTGGTCCCGGGGGCTCCGGCCTCTACCGTCGTGGCCTCGGTGGTCCCGGGGGCTCTGGCCTCCGCCATCATGGCCTCTGTGGTCGCAAGGGCTCCGGTGCCCGCCGCAGCGGCCTCGATGGTCTTGGGCGCCACAGCCTCTGTCGTCCTGGCCTGTGAAATCCCAAGGACCTCGACCCCGGTTGACTCGGCGGCCAAGGCAACATCGGCCGCATCTGACCTGCGGGCCTCGCCATCGTGGGGTGGAGGCGCTCCCTCCCCCTCCTGTGTCAGGGCCGCCTCGGTAGCCCCTCCTTGGGTGGCCGGCTCCTTCGGGTCGGCCCTCGCTGACGCCACGCCACGTTGTAAGGTGGCTTGCGCCTCCGCCACCCAGTGGGCGGTGGAGCCGGGGTTAACCTTGAGTGCTTTAAGGGGCGCCAAGGTAGGCACCTCCGTAGGCCGCTTCTGGCTAAGGACAAGACGATCACAGGGTCAGCACAAAACAAAAGAATGAATGGAAGGCACTGCGACCCCACCAAAAATACACCTACCTCGAGCAGGGCGGCAACCGCTTCGCCATGGCGACCTGTGACAGAACCGCCCAATTTATACAAGATCAAATACGGCTGTCCCCGCTTAACACGTTGACACGCGCATACTCTCACTTATATAAACCCGGTAGTCCGCCGAGTGTCACGCAAGACCTCGGTAAATCAACATCACAACCAAGATCGCATGATTAAGCAAATACACATCACCTACGTAGAGTTGCAGCGGAAATAATATTACAAATAGGTTCATAAATAATAGTACAAGTTTGGATTTCAAAATCGATTAGTGAAAACAACATAACTTTCAAATGATTACATTAATATAAGTTCCAAATACATTGCTAGCATAAGTGACATCCTCAGATAAAAGCATATAGATGAGAATAAATATAGAGTCACCGAGCCCACTGGCGGTTAGCCACCATCTTCAGCAGGCCAAAACCTCACCTGCAACATGGTGGGATAAACCCTGAGTACTCGAATGTACTCAGCTAGACTTACCCGTCATAACCAAAAATAAAATTGACTCCAAGGAGTATGCAAGGCTTTATAAGTGGAGGTAGCTTGACAACATTTTGCATAAAAAGCGATTAACTCAATTATGCAATTATAATTCTATCATCAAGTTAATTAGAACTATCCAACTCTAGATTAGCAACTATCCTGTGCCAAACATGTGGTATATCTTGTTAGAGCATACAATAGTAACCATAGCAGGTATAGTAATTCCATGTTTATCCGAACCATCACATTCCATAATCCAATTACTACGATGTTGGGACTAGCCAAGTTTCTCACTATCCGGGAGAGACGGCGATTCGAATCGATTTCAACCAGCTGGGAATTTATTCCTAACACAAACCCAGGCAGACCAGATCAATGGTCACCTTAGGTCACCTTTGGTACAACTCAGGTACACATTTCGCGGGTCCATACCGCGCCGCACAATCTAGGACACCAGATGCCAGGATGTTCAGGCCTAGCCTGCCCTTGGGCTCAGTCTGATCGTCCCCCGGAAGGAGCGCACAACAGAACGGGTCCCGGCCTGAGTTGAATTACTCGGCTTCGCGGTCGGAACGAGTTATCCGGCCAGCTAAGTGAGAGGCATGCGTTCAATCTTGTCAGAAGCGCCAACAACGGTACGGTCCTTAATCGACACGGACGGGGATAGATCCACACCCAAGACCTCCACGTCTTGTTGCTTCACTATCGACATCCCGCCCGGTCTCGATTTTCTTTTACCCCATGGTTCTGTTCCACGATAGCAATATAGCCAACCGTGCTCCGGTATCCCCCTATATCTCGCAGGTGACAGGACATCACCTGACTTCTACCGGTCTAAGTAGGGCTAAGCATATATCCGATCCTGGACCTATACCGGTTAAAGGTGTAGTATCTGGACAAGGAATGTATATGCATCTAGTGGTTTCATTCAACTCTTATAACCTAATGCATCAATCATAAGTACTTAAGTAATCATTTGTAAAATACTGAGAGGCTTAGAATGCTCCGGGGCTTGCCTGGGATCCGACACAAGTCAGTTCAGTTAGCTTGCACCGACCTGGTGACATCTCCGGCCCTAGCACTTGCTTAGTCCTTCCATCTTCGGGTTTGACTCCACATCACATCCTTCACGTGGTTTATCTAGCGTACCTAAATGAGATGCAAGATGCAGGTGTATGAATACATGGAAGTGCAATAGGCAATGCATCGCATGCAGTAAGTAAGACAAGCACAAGGTTACATTAACATGCACAAGCACTTCACATTGCTTACTATAAATATCGCACAATTTATCATGCCACGATAGCAAAGAAGATGTCAACACCAAGCATGACACAAGTTTCCCAAGATCTCAGGTACTCTAACTCAACCATCATCAAAGGTATGAGCCACACTTAGCAATATACAAGCAAACAACTAAAATGGGAATCTGTCAATTTCTGGACATGCAAACAGCAGCTACAAGATTTAGCTATAACTAGAGTTACACAAATCCAAATGACTTGCAAGAAGACATTCTGGAAAGCTTATGAAATTTTCAACAATTGATATTTAATCATCGTAGCATGATTCTCAAGTTAACTAAGCCAAATATACCCATTTACAGAAACTGGTCTAAACAAGGCAGAGAGTAATCAATTCTGTAACCCAACTTTAAACAGGCATAACTCACAAACTACTCAGCCAAATACCACCAAATTTTAACAGAATCTATATACATGAATTATATACAACTTTGTTATTATCACCAAAAACTCATTCAAATCCTAACTAGATCAAACACTAGCATCTTTCAGATCTGCTCAGAATAAAATCAAAACTTGATAGAGGACTTAAAAGTCATGTAACTCCTAAACTATCAGGCCTATGGTCTTACAATTTGAACACAAGCAATATTATGAAATTTGCTTCAACTTTTGTATTCACTACAACCATAGCAAACATCATTTACACCACGAAAATAATTGCACAAGCAAAACTGCAAATCCAGCCCAACAGCAGTGGTATAGAAAACTGATAGCATCTTCAGAGAAGCATAACTGGAGTTCTAGACCTCCAACAAACATGAACCATAACTTTTTGAAAAGCTTAGGAAGTTACCTACAACTTTCTTATTCTCATATTAATATGATTCTACAGTTAGAAGGGTCAATTAATCCAATAATTGCATCTCTGTCCAAAACATAGACAGAAACTGACATGCCACTTTAAACAGCTATAAATGGAGTTATACATGTCCAATAAATGTGGTTCTAGACTCTTTAGAAAGCTTAGCAAATTCTAAACAACTTTGTTGTAAACACCTAAAGCTAATTCTACTACTAAGAAGGCCCCACAGTAAGAACAAGGAAACCCTGTCTGGGTTTGGGCAGAAACAGCCACAGAGATTTAAGCAAGTATAACTCAAGATCTACTTAGCCAAAAATCATGATATTTAACTTTTTGGAAAGGTTAAGAAAAGTACTAAAACTCATGTATTGTCATCAAATCATGATTCATAACTTAACGGAGCCAATTAATTCAAACATGCAGAACTGTTCAGACTAGGAGCAAATCAAAACAGGGCATTTGTTATATTTATAACTCTTAAACTATAAATCCTAAACTCATGAAATTTTTACCAGACAACAACAATCACCTTAGTAGCACTCCACAAAAATTTCACATTTATTTGAGCACATCAACTGCAGTTACAAAAAAACAAGTAAGACTAGCATTCAAACCCTGACTGCACAAATCCATTTTTACAGCTAAAACTTTAAACTAAAACCTGACATATTATAGATCTACTGCATAGACAATTTCACAAGGATTCCAAAAAGTCCTCACTTACTATTTTATGAATTTTCTACGATTTACTATGAATTTCCAAAGTTCCTGCAAAATAATTACAAACCAGTCCTTACGGTACTATTCACATGAGTCGATGACAATGCAGTTAGGCCCCTTCACTTTGTCGAATTGTCGCGCAAGGTCCTCAACGTAGCTTTGCACCGGGAGGTCGCCGGGGTCTCCCTGCTCCGGCCGGAGGAGGCCATGCCGTCGGCGGCTGAGGGGCGGGGGAGAACCAGGGGGCCCTTACGCACCCACTGGTGGTTGGAGGCGGCCGGGAGAGGGCTCGTGGCGGCCCAGCCACGCGAGGTCACGGCGTCAAGGTGACCGCGCCGGCAGCTGCTGCTCTTCGGCGGAATTCAGTCGTGACATGCGCACGCGAGGGAGAAGGAGAGGCGAGGCGGAGATGGTGGCGCACGCGGCTGCGGTGACTTGGAGCGGCGGGAACGGCAGCGGTGGCCTGAGCTTCGCGACGGCGTCCATGGCGGCTCCGTTTTCCGTGGCTCAGAGCGAGGGCGAGGCGAGGGACTGGCAAAGGAAGTGAGCGAGGAAGCAGAGAAGCTCGGGCGCCCGCTCTGGAGGTGGTCGGGGCGCGGAGACATGCGTCCAGCGAGATGGGGGCGCAGCTCGCGCATGGCCGCCACGCACTGGGCGCGTGTTGTCCACTGGGGCGTTTTCGCGAACAGGTGGCGGGCGACGGCGGGATCAGCGTGGGACGCGATTTTGGGCTGTTTCCAGGCCGAATCAGGACCTGGGCTGAATACGAAGATCGAAGCCCGCACGAAGCTCTACGTTTTTCATTAAGGGGTTTCAGCCATTAGCAAAACATATTAGAAGATAAATGTATGTCAAAACAGCAGTGTCAACACCTTGACGGTAGTCACGGAAACTCGCTTTCGGTGGTCAAAACTTCTTCAAACTGAATCCAACTTTTTGTATGCTCTTCACCAAGGTGTAAACTCCAACTTTTGTTTTTGTACCAAATCAAGTTGCTTAACAAAATTTGGAGAACGCGGAATGCCGACGTGTCAATGTCCGATAAGTGACAACGTAACTTTTGCTGTTTTTGGAAAGTATTTTTGAAGATCCAAATAACTCCAAATTTGATGAGACTTGATTTATTGTTTCCACCATGAAAGGTACTTCAACTCATCTTAAGGAATCCAATTGAGATACCATATGAATTTTGAAGATAAAAATTCACAAACATTGTCGACTTGCCGTTGTCGATGAATTTCAGACTTAGAATATTTCTAAGTGCTGAAATCAGCAGTAGATTCAATCTTGTGACCTCTGTTTGACTTATTTCCAAGCTGATCTAGGTCTTAGTCCAAAAACAAAGTTTGTTCTACATGATATGGACTACAACTTTCATTTAAGGTCCAACCTCTAAACTGGTATAGAACCTACTGTTCTACTTTGACCAAAGTAGGATCACGATGAAGCTTAAATTATCCTTTTTGATCCTTTGGAGCATTTTCTTGGCATTTGCCCAACATGAACCTTTCATGACTTTTGTTGTAGAGTTCATCTAGAGTCATTTTGGCAAGGTTGCAAGGTTTGGTTGACATCTCATGTTCTCATTCACTTAATAGTGCAATTCAAGCACTTAGTAAAAATCATTCCGACAAGGATATAACTTATCATTTCATGTGACTTTTTGATTCCAAACTTCATGAAACTTTTCGAGTGTCCAATATAGATGGGTATTGATGTGAGACACATGAAGATATCCCAATCACACCACCCAAGCATATATCTTGAAAAGGGGTCTATAGGCGAGCAAAAGGTGCAATATCCAAGTTTAGGTTGGGGCTCGTTTCTATAGGTTTGACCTTGACATCTTCATCATCACTTAATATACCATGTTTTAGCTCAAACCCATTGCTTAACTGGTGGCAAACACCTGGGGTGTTACAGCCCTCCCCCCTTAAAAGAATCGCGCCCCGAGATTCAGGATGAAAGACTTTTATGGAAGAGAGACATGTCAACCAGTTTCCAACATCAGTGATAGCATTAGGCTACTTAACTTTGGAGTATCAGAGAGGCTAATTTGGTCACGACACTTTCTGATACTTGCTCTTCGTCGTAAGCTGTTGTCTGAAGAATCTCCTTTGTTGGAGTCCATAAAGCATGGTTACATTGGAAGAAATCTAAGATAGCACTGTCCTGCGTACTTCGTCCAATAGAGCTTGGGACAAATCCGTTTGTGGTACCTAGGGGCACAATGATGCTGATCGAAACTAGGGATATGCTTTCTCTAGTTCTTTACTTAGCTGATACAACATCTTGCACTATATACGTGATTGTCCAAGATGGAATTGACTTGATAGCACATTTGGAGAAGAAGTAGCACTTGCATTGCAGGGCCAGGTTTGTTGTTTCCTTTATCAACATTGTTCTGTGAGATCTGGTCTTCATAGTTACCAAATAGTCGTTACCTGACTGAAGACTAACTTTCCTACTGGTAACTAATCAGTTGTCTCTCAACACTAAAAAGGTTCCAAATCTTCACTCTTGATAACAAAATTGTGGTCGAAGCATACAGATGGTCGCCATTGAAGTCAGCAGAAAGGGTTCACACCAAGGAAGGTCGGTTCGTCTACGTGATCCTTATGCACCTAAAGATTGAGAACTTGGACAGGAACTCATATATACCAGGTGACCTATTACAGCACATAATATCTTGGTCCCTTTATCACCCGACTAATAACTTGTTCAACCTTAAGTGTGGTGCACCTTTCTGATCCAACGAAAAGGACATAAGTTGCTCACTAGATGACCGACGTCATTACTGGGATAGTCACATCGAGTAGAGTCGCTTGTCTACCACCTCTTGCAGTCTGTTTATGTTCCTGTTAGTGACCCGTTCTTCAAAGGTTAACCATTGGACTACTCCAGAAGGAAGTCCTATTGCATCTAGTTCGACATATATATCTCTTGACATGATAAGGAGAGATAACCAAGGAAGAGCTCAAGTGAGAATAACATATCGGTGCAGTTCTACAATGGATCATGACTAGAAACCTCAATACCAGCGCGTGCCGAGCAGCACAGCCTTATGTGTGCACCCACAGGAGGCTCTCGGTTTCGTCGCGGCACCGTAGATCGCTAATCGTGGCACCATTACTGAACATACAACCCACAAGCATTCTCACGTAGCACAAATTTGGTTGCATAGGAGCAAATACTATGCGAAGGAGGGATAGCAAACAAAGGTAGTTACAAGGTTAGGAGTCAATAAGCAGGGGATCCAAAGATTTAAAACATAGCGCGAGAGAGCATAGCCTAATTGCCGAAGGCAACTAAGTAGGAGACTCTTGCTGAATTTCCATGTACGCCTTGTGTCCACCAAGTGATTACCAGGTCAAGATTAACATGAGATTTGGTCTTGTCGAGTAGCAACATGAGATCAAGACTGATAAATATTCAGAGACTTGAAAGAGTTGGGGACAAAACAAACGAGATTCAAGGGACAGAGCCCTTGCACTGACTAGGGATTCAGTTGATAAAGCAATGACAGGATCTGCGAGGATAAGGTTCCAAAGCCAGGGTAGATAGCGATTAGCGTTGTACCAGATCATCAGTAGGAGAAGGAGCAATGAAGTTCGACAAGGATTTCGGAACAAGGTCCTTCCACACAAGAGTGGGACAACCACGACACATGCAAGCAAAGAAGGGAGCTAAGCTTGGGCCTAAGGTCAGGCAAAGACATGGATAAAGGTCTCTGTAGCACAACGTTCAATGGATAGCAACCACATGTACAGGCTCAGGCTCCTAAGAGAGAACTTAATTGAAAACGACAACCATGAGATTACCAAAACTTGGACGTTGTTCCAGGATAGCGCTCTTCAACACTCATATGCTTTCCGAGGACAAAAGGAGTGACAGCTACGGCACTACCTAGATTACGAGCATCCGCACCTACATCATGGTCTTAAGCAAGCATTTCAAAATACTCAATCTAATTAGCTTAAGCGACTATTACTATGCACAAAGCTCGCACCTAACAAGTAGTCACCTACAACAACACCGCTACACATATCATGCAAAACATGGTGGTAAAGTATTGTTATCTTTTATTTCCTTTTTACTGACTAGGTGGATATCTCTACAAAACAAGTTTTACTTACATTTAGCAATTTAGTTTTCAAAGGGGTGAACCTTTTGCTAACTATTAACTTGTCATCTATTCCTTTGGAAGCCAACATACGAGGCAAAGCTAATCACACACTAACTTCAAGCATAACTATTCAAGCAGCATGGGACAAGGCATTTTGGCTAGCTTCACACGGGGAAAATAGTGACATCACATTGATCACAAGTTACTTAGCATTAGAACAAGGTGAGGGAAGCATATTTATGCACCAGCACAATCATGATGCATGCTCGTCCTATTCGTCCTCCCAAAATTGCCAGCCTAAGGCGGCAATCACGTTCTATGTCGGGGGCATAACACGTACTCTCTCGACATATAGCTAGTCGTCAGCTACATTCAAGCTACGCATTCATGGTTAGCGTACCTGCAGGAAAAGTAATTGCAGCCCATCCCCACAAGAGATAAATAAGCACACAATGATAGCAGTAAACTAAGATACTTCCCATATATACATCCCCAGATATATATACTTCGGTATCCATAGCTACCCGGCAGATATACCCATAATTAAGTACCTTCATATATACATGTGTGTAACATGTAAATATTCCAGTAACCACAGCTAACTCTTCCTTAGACCGACAGTTGGACGGTCATGCTCTCACAACTCACACTTACCTGGGGGTAGAGGCATTTTGATCCATACATTACCACCCAAGCGGATGGCATCCATACAATAGCACACCGTATGGACGACGAAAGAAAAATTGCAATAAAGTACATTCCTCCGAAGTTAGTACTTAGATAGCCACCTAATAGTCCTTAACTGGGCATAAAGGAGGATGTCGCTAGCATAGTTTTGCAATTAAGTTTTGACAAATTTGCCTATTGCTAAAGTTTTAGTCAAAATAGGCTTTTTAAAACCAAAACTTTGTTTTTAAAATGACGTACATGATAGTATTATGCTTAATCTCGCTCTGATACCAGCTGTGATAGAACCGCCCAATTTATACAAGATCAAATACGGCTGTCCCCGCTTAACACGTTGACACGCGCATACTCTCACTTATATAAACCCGGTAGTCCGCCGAGTGTCACGCAGGACCTCGGTAAATCAACATCACAACCAAGATCGCGTGATTAAGCAAATACAAATCACCTACGCAGAGTTGCAGCGGAAATAATATTACAAATAGGTTCATAAATAATAGTACAAGTTTGGATTTCAAAATCGATTAGTGAAAACAACATAACTTTCAAATGATTACATTAATATAAGTTCCAAATACGTTGCTAGCATAAGTGACATCCTCAGATAAAAGCATATAGATGAGAATAAATATAGAGTCACCGAGCCCACCGGCGGTTAGCCACCATCTTCAGCAGGCCAAAACCTCACCTGCAACATGGTGGGATAAACCCTGAGTACTCGAATGTACTCAGCTAGACTTACCCGTCATAACCAGAAATAAAATTGACTCCAAGGAGTATGCAAGGCTTTATAAGTGGAGGTAGCTTGACAACATTTTGCATAAAAAGCGATTAACTCAATTATACAATTATAATTCTGTCATCAAGTTAATTAGAACTATCCATCTCTAGATTAGCAACTATCCTGTGCCAAACATGTGGTATATCTTTTTAGAGCATACAATAGTAACCATAGCAAGTATAGTAATTCCATGTTTATCCGAACCATCACATTCCATAATCCAATTACTACGATGTTGGGACTAGCCAAGTTTCTCACTATCCGGGAGAGACGGCGATTCGAATCGATTTCAACCAGCTGGGAATTTATTCCTAACACAAACCCAGGCAGACCAGATCAACGGTCACCTTAGGTCACCTTTGGTACAACTCAGGTACACATTTCGCGGGTCCGTACCGCGCCGCACAATCTGGGACACCAGATGCCAGGACGTTCAGGCCTAGCCTGCCCTTGGGCTCAGTCTGATCGTCCCCCGGAAGGAGCGCACAACAGAACGGGTCCCGGCCTGAGTTGAATTACTCGGCTTCGCGGTCGGAACGAGTTATCCGGCCAGCTAAGTGAGAGGCATGCGTTCAATCTTGTCAGAAGCGCCAACAATGGTACGGTCCTTAATCGACACGGACGGGGATAGATCCACACCCAAGACCTCCACGTCTTGTTGCTTCACTATCGACATCCCGCCCGGTCTCGATTTTCTTTTACCCCATGGTTCTGTTCCACGATAGCAATATAGCCAACCGTGCTCCGGTATCCCCCTATATCTCGCAGGTGACAGGACATCACCTGACTTCTACCGGTCTAAGCAGGGCTAAGCATATATCTGATCCTGGACCTATACCGGTTAAAGGTGTAGTATCTGGACAAGGAATGTATATGCATCCAGTGGTTTCATTCAACTCTTATAACCTAATGCATCAATCATAAGTACTTAAGTAATCATTTGTAAAATACTGAGAGGCTTAGAATGCTCGGGGGCTTGCCTAGGATCCGACACAAGTCAGTTCAGTTAGCTTGCACCGACCTGGTGACATCTCCGGCCCTAGCACTTGCTTAGTCCTTCCATCTTCGGGTTTGACTCCACATCACATCCTTCACGTGGTTTATCTAGCGTACCTAAATGAGATGCAAGATGCAGGTGTATGAATACATGGAAGTGCTATAGGCAATGCATCGCATGCAGTAAGTAAGACAAGCACAAGGTTACATTAACATGCACAAGCACTTCACATTGCTTACTATAAATATCGCACAATTTATCATGCCACGATAGCAAAGAAGATGTCAACACCAAGCATGACACAAGTTTCCCAATATCTCAGGTACTCTAACTCAACCATCATCAAAGGTATGAGCCACACTTAGCAATATACAAGCAAACAACTAAAATGGGAATCTGTCAATTTCTGGACATGCAAACAGCAGCTACAAGATTTAGCTATAACTAGAGTTACACAAATCCAAATGACTTGCAAGATGACATTCTGGAAAGCTTATGAAATTTTAAACAATTTATATTTAATCATCTTAGCATGATTCTCAAGTTAACTAAGCCAAATATACCCATTTACAGAAACTGGTCTAAACAAGGCAGAGAGTAATCAATTCTGTAACCCAACTTTAAACAGGCATAACTCACAAACTACTCAGCCAAATACCACCAAATTTTAACAAAATCTATATACATGAATTATATACAACTTTGTTATTATCACCAAAAACTCATTCAAATCCTAACTAGATCAAACACTAGCATCTTTCAGATCTGCTCAGAATAAAATCAAAACTTGATAGGGGACTTAAAAGTCATGTAACTCCTAAACTATCAGGCCTATGGTCTTACAATTTGAACAGAAGCAATATTATGAAATTTGCTACAACTTTTGTATTCACTACAACCATAGTAAACATCATTTACACCACGAAAATAATTGCACAAGCAAAACTGCAAATCCAGCCCAACAGCAGTGGTATAGAAAACTGATAGCATCTTCAGAGAAGCATAACTGGAGTTCTAGACCTCCAACAAACATGAACCATAACTTTTTGAAAAGCTTAGGAAGTTACCTACAACTTTCTTATTCTCATATTAATATGATTCTACAGTTAGAAGGGTCAATTAATCCAATAATTGCATCTCTGTCCAAAACATAGACAGAAACTGACATGCCACTTTAAACAGCTATAAATGGAGTTATACATGTCCAATAAATGTGGTTCTAGACTCTTTAGAAAGCTTAGCAAATTCTAAACAACTTTGTTGTAAACACCTAAAGCTAATTCTACTACTAAGAAGGCCCCACAGTAAGAACAAGGAAACCCTGTCTGGGTTTGGGCAGAAACAGCCACAGAGATTTAAGCAAGTATAACTCAAGATCTACTTAGCCAAAAATCATGATATTTTAACTTTTTGGAAAGCTTAAGAAAAGTAATAAAACTCATGTATTGTCATCAAATCATTATTCATAACTTAACTGAGCCAATTAATTCAAACATGCAGAACTGTTCAGAATAGGAGCAAATCAAAACAGGGCATTTGTTATATTTATAACTCTTAAACTATAAATCCTAAACTCATGAAATGTTTACCAGACAACAACAATCACCTTAGTAGCACTCCACAAAAATTTCACATTTATTTGAGCACATCAACTGCAGTTATAAAAAAAACAAGTAAGACTAGCATTCAAACCCTGACTGCACAAATCCATTTTTACAGCTAAAACTTTAAACTAAAACCTGACATATTATAGATCCACTGCATAGACAATTTCACAAGGATTCCAAAAAGTCCTCACTTACTATTTTATGAATTTTCTACGATTTACTATGAATTTCCAAAGTTCCTACAAAATAATTACAAACCAGTCCTTACGGTACTATTCACATGAGTCAATGACAATGCAGTTAGGCCCCTTCACTTTGTCGAATTGTCGCGCAAGGTCCTCGACGTAGCTTTGCACAGGGAGGTCGCCGGGGTCTCCCTGCTCCGGCCGGAGGAGGCCATGCCGTCGGCGGCTGAGGGGCGGGGGAGAACCAGGGGGCCCTTACGCACCCACTGGTGGTTGGAGGCGGCCGGGAGAGGGCTCGTGGCGGCCCAGCCACGCGAGGTCACGGCGTCAAGGTGACCGCGCCGGCAGCTGCTGCTCTCCGGCGGAATTCAGTCGCGACAAGCGCACGCGAGGGAGGAGAGGCGAGGCGGAGATGGTGGCGCACGCGGCTGCGGTGACTTGGAGCGGCGGGAACGGCAGCGGTGGCCTGAGCTTCGCGACGGCGTCCATGGCGGCTCCGTTTTCCGCGGCTCAGAGCGAGGGCGAGGCGAGGGACTGGTAAAGGAAGTGAGGGAGGAAGTAGAGAAGCTCGGGCGCCCGCTCTGGAGGTGGTCAGGGCGCGGAGACATGCGTCCAGCGAGATGGGGGCGCAGCTCGCGCATGGCCGCCACGCACAGGGCGCGTGTCGTCCACTGGGGCGTTTTCGCGAACAGGTGGCGGGCGACGGCGGGATCAGCGTGGGACGCGATTTTGGGCTATTTCTAGGCCGAATCAGGACCTGGGCCGAATACGAAGATCGAAGCCCGCACGAAGCTCTACGTTTTTCATTAAGGGGTTTCAGCCATTAGCAAAACATATTAGAAGATAAATGTATGTCAAAATAGTAGTGTCAACGCCTTGACGGTAGTCACGGAAACTCGCTTTCGGTGGTCAAAACTTCTTCAAACTGAATCCAACTTTTTGTATGCTCTTCACCAAGGTGTAAACTCCAACTTTTGTTTTTGTACCAAATCAAGTTGCTTAACAAAATTTGGAGAACGCGGAATGCCGACGTGTCAATGTCCGATAAGTGACAACGTAACTTTTGCTGTTTTTGGAAAGTATTTTTGAAGATCCAAATAACTCCAAATTTGATGAGACTTGATTTATTGTTTCCACCATGAAAGGTACTTCAACTCATCTTAAGGAATCCAATTGAGATACCATATGAATTTTGAAGATAAAAATTCACAAACATTGTCGACTTGCCGTTGTCGATGAATTTCAGACTTAGAATATTTCTAAGTGCTGAAATCAGCAGTAGATTCAATCTTGTGACCTCTGTTTGACTTATTTCCAAGCTGATCTAGGTCTTAGTCCAAAAACAAAGTTTGTTCTACATGATATGGACTACAACTTGCATTTAAGGTCCAACCTCTAAACTGGTATAGAACCTACTGTTCTACTTTGACCAAAGTAGGATCACGATGAAATTTAAATTATCCTTTTTGATCCATTGGAGCGTTTTCTTGGCATTTGCCCAACATGAACCTTTCATGACTTTTGTTGTAGAGTTCATCTAGAGTCATTTTGGCAAGGTTGCAAGGTTTGGTTGACATCTCATGTTCTCATTCACTTAATAGTGCAATTCAAGCACTTAGTAAAAATCATTCCGACAAGGATATAACTTATCATTTCATGTGACTTTTTGATTCCAAACTTCATGAAACTTTTCGAGTGTCCAATATAGATGGGTATTGATGTGAGACACATGAAGATATCCCAATCACACCACCCAAGCATATATCTTGAAAAGGGGTCTATAGGCGAGCAAAAGGTGCAATATCCAAGTTTAGGTTGGGGCTCGTTTCTATAGGTTTGACCTTGACATCTTCATCATCACTTAATATACCATGTTTTAGCTCAAACCCATTACTTAACTGGTGGCAAACACCTAGGGTGTTACACGACCCTTGTCCGCAAAGGCGGTGGCGGCGGCAGAGGCATGGCCTCCATGTTCATCGGCACCAGTCGGTCCTCAACAGACCCCGGTGCCCCCTCGGTCCTCTGCAGGGGCAGTTGCGTCGCCTCTACCGCCACCTGCTCCACCGCTGCCACCGAGCCCACCGGGCTGACGACGCGTTTGCCCAACACCCACGCCTCGGGCGTATCAGCCTCAGCCCCAGAGTGGGCAATTGCCGACCCCGAGTCTGCTCCTCCTCCTCCTCCTGGGTGCACCAGGCTGCTGGCCGACGCCCCGGTCATCGTCTCCCCCACATCAGGGAGATGGTCCAGGGGACCCCGCCCCATCTCACCCTCGTCATCCCCGTCCGAGGTCTCCATCAATAGCGACGGCGACGGGGATTCCTGCAATGGGAGGCCATCCCTCCTTTGCTGCCGACGATGCTTATCCAGTTCCTCGGACGCGAGGATCTTCTTCGTGCGCTTCGCCGCCTTGGCGTCCTTCCGATTTTTCTGCACCTCGGCATGCGCTCAGTTGATCGCCCATCGCCTCGCGTCCTTGGGAACAGGCAGCGGAGAGGTGTGCACATCCCTCATCCCCTGCAGGAATGGCGAACGCACATAAGGAAATGAGAGGTAAGGGGAAACAGAGGAGGCTCAAGGGCTGCAGCGGCATGCGACTTACCAGCGAGAGGAATCCCCACGACGGGCGCATCGTGATGGGGGTCAGGTTGCCGCCCCTCAGCTTTGCCTCCACCGTCTCCCCCACCCGACGAAGAATTTCCTCGTCGGAAAGGGCGGAGGAGGACATCCGGATGCCCTCAATGGGCTCACCCGGCCTCATCTCGAACAGGCGCCGCCGCCGAGCCATCAGCGGCAGCACCCTCCGGCGGTGGAAGGCAGCCACGACCACAGTCGTGGTAAGGCCACGGCCCCATAGCCTCTCTAGCCCCTCCAGAAGTGGCTGCAGCTTGGGCTGATCTTCCCTCGGGACACCGTACTTCCACCTCTCCGGGCAGCTCCCCACAATCCGCCCAGAGTAGGGGGAAGCCCTCCATCGTCATTACAAAGATAGAACCAGCTCGTGTACCATCGATGATTGGATGACGCGAGCTAGGCCAGGATGTAGAGGTGCTGGTGGTCCTGGTGCACTTGGAGAGTGCAGCCGCCAGCCCTCGTCGCTTTCCTCGTACCCGACGTGCCCGTCGACTTAGTGGTATACCCCACTCGGAAGAGATGGAGCCATAACTCCCAATGGGGAGCAATCCCCAAGTACCCCTCGTAGACAGCGATGAAAATGGCCGCCTGGGCGATGGAGTTGGGGTTGAAGTTGTGGAGCTCCACGCCATAGTAGTGCGGGAGCGCTCGCATGAACCGATCCACCAGGACACCGAGGCCGCGCTCGTGAAAGGAGACGAAGCTCACGACATAACCATCGCAAGGCCTCGGCTCTGGCTCGCCCGACGGGGCGATCCACTCCAGCTTGTTGGTGTCGGGGACCTAATACCGAGGTACCCCAGGAGGTGGAACCAATAACCACCGAACGTTAAAAACTTCTGGACGCATAAGGGCGCCGTTTAGTCCCTTGTTCGAATGACAGGAGTTTGGTTCTGGCTCGCCCGACGCCTTTTGAGATAGCTCTGCCTCGCCCGAGGGCTTAGGGTTAGTCTCCGTCCCGCTCGACACCTTTTTGGCAAGTTCGGTCTCTCCCGAGGGCTGAGGGATAGATTCCGCCTCCCCCGACGCCTTTTGAGATAGCTCTGCCTCGCCCGAGGGCTCAGGGTTAGTCTTCGTCCCGCCCGATGCCTTTTTGGCAAGTTCGGTCTCGCCCGAGGGCTGAGGGATAGATTTTGCTTCGCCCGACCCCGGAGGGGCAGGGATGGTCTCGCCTAAGAGATAGAGATTGGTCTCTGTTTTGCCCGACGGCAAGGAATGAGCCTCGCCCTACTTGATATCTAATACTGGTTTCATCTTGCCTAACAACTTCTCCCCACTCCCTCAAGATGATGGGTACAGGGCAAGACAAGACGTTCGGGTCAACCATGGCTCCAAGGACCATACCCTGCACCCTGGCAGGAAAAGTGCTGCCAAGAAATGATGGGACAGGTGCTTCAGACCCTTCCGGGCGCCATAGAGCCCAAAAGGTATTATAGGTGCAAACTCCTCGCCCTGTAGAGTTGTAGGCGCCGCCTTCAGCCCTGGAACACGGAACCCGACGAAGATATACGACAACCGCTATGCTCCAGAAAAGGATTTGCTATGTCCACGAATGACGGATATCCCGTCACCAGGCCATGGACCCGAGGGAGCGGCGCTCGCTTCCCGACCCCTCAGGTCCACCAAGTCAGAAGGCCTTGACCATGGCGTTACTCTGGACCCCGACCCCTCATCCCTCCGATGAAGACTCACAGGAACCAGAAGGCGTGTGGAGCAAGGCAAATAAGTCAAAACCACTGTACTACAGCCCATACCCTACGCAGGGCAGCATTCTGTAGCCATCCTGACATTCTACAGTGGCATCGATAGTATTGTAGGCGCTTATCATCCTTTCGCACCCACCGGAATGGACAATAAGGCTTGGTAGACATGAACCACAAGACTAGGTAGAGTACGCATCCTAAAGCCCTCACCCTTGTAAAGGCACCCCCTTCATCTATAAAAGGGGATGCGCTTCCTCCATCAAAGGGACGGACTCTTGACGGACTTTGGACCGAACAATACAAGACACACACACACACAATCAAGCTGCTACCAAGCTCTTGACCTCCTTTCAACCCTTCCATCAGAGACTTGGGACTAGTCCCTCTCTCGATCGTTTGTACCCCCTACTACAAGCCGTTCACGGTGCTAATAACACGAGTAGCAACAAACTGGACGTAGGGACATTCGGCCCGAACCAGTATAAATCTTGTGTCCTTTAGCACACCATCCGAGCCTAACGCGCATTACTATAAATTTACTTGCCGGTGTTCATACGAAACACCGATAGTTGGCATGCCAGGTAGGGGCCTTGCGCGTTCCAAATCAGGCCTCGGATGGCCACCCACGCAATCGGCTGGGCCCTGGGCACACACGTGCGTTTCAGCGACCTAGATTTCATCATCACACTAGGAGGAGAGCTGGCACTAACTCACACAGCCGCCCCATCTCTCCCTTCCATCTACCTCAGCCGTCTTAGGCTTGAGGGCCCGCCGGGCAACTCCCTTGGACCCCAGTCATCAAGGGAGGCCACGCACAACATCACTCTGTGTCCAGAAGGTCCCATATGGAGTGCCCCGACAGTGTTTCCATTCGGTCTCCGCAACACTGTGGCGACCGTTGGCCACCCTCTGGCACTACGTGTGGTTCAGTCACCCACAGACATCGAGTTCATGGGGGCGATTGAGCATGATACGGAGACCCTCTATGGGCTCCTCAACGAGGAGCCAGGATCGTTCTCCAGCTTGGATTCCAGTAGGGGGAGCCAGCACCCTTCCCGAGAATGCTTCATGACGCAGACCCCCAAGGGTCACATCGAAAGTGTCTCTGGGGAAGAGGTCACCCCTACAAACAACCCTGACGGCAGATCCGAGGAAGAAACGACTACCCCATCTCACCTAAGGATGGAGCAGCTGAGGGCCCGTCAGCAAGAGATCGATGAGGCTGGGCAAGGGCTCGTTCGGGAGTACGTGGACATCAATCGCGAGATTGAACGCCATAAAGACGGGGGACACGCGCGCGCCACGGCCTGCACCGTACACCAAAGGATCCTCACCGATGATGGGACCCTTCCTCACTTTGCCCGAGCCAGCCAGAACATCGCTGCAGCAACCGCCTTGCTGCATGGCCTTCCGGAGGCCGCGACGTCCGAAGATCGCTGGGCCCACAGGGAGATTCGCACATTGCTTGAGCATGTGGTGGCGCAGCAGGCGGAAAGTTCGTTGTCTCGACGACGCGAACCCGACACCAGCCAGCGCACGCCCTCAGTGCGTCCCACCAGGGACACGTCCATTCACCAAACACCGCCAGCCGGCAGGCAGCCCTCCGCCGTCCCTGTACATCAACGCCTCGGCCATGGCCGCGACGTAAGCAACATCATCGACGCTCAGAAACGTGCTCATGGCGACGATGGAGAAGCAGCACGCCACGTCTACCATCCTCAATGTGGTGGACGCTACGACAGCAACGAGGATCGAAGCTCGAGCCCCGGCCTGCCAGGTCCTCAAGCCTTCGGTCGACACATCCTCAACGCCGCGTTCCCCCTAAGGTATCGACCGCCTACCAACATCCCTAAATATTCTGGCGAAACAAATCTCGGGCTTTGGCTCAAAGACTATCGGCTTGCATGTCAGGCCTGTGGTGCGAGTAATGACGATTTCATTATTCGCAATCTCCCGCTGTTCTTGACCGATTCGGCGCGAGCATGGCTGGAGCATCTGCCGTCCAATGTCATTCAGAGTTGGGCGGATCTGACGGAGATCTTCGTGGGCAACTTCTAGGGTACGTACAAACGCCCTAGAAACCCATGGGACCTCAAGAACTACCGCCAGAAGGCCAATGAAACCCTTCACGGGTACATTTGGCGCTTCTCCCAGCAGTGCAATGAGCTCCCTAACGTCGCCGACGCCGACGTGATAGGAGCCTTTCTGTCCGGGACAACCTACGAATCCCTGGTCCACAAGCTAGGACGCAGGGGCCTGCGGACTACCAAGGAACTCCTGGACATCGCCACCAGTCACGCCTCTAGAGAGGAGGCGGTCAGAGACATCTTTGATCGCTCCAATGGAAAGACGGGGCGGGACGAGGACGCCGGCGAAGGCGCCTCCAACCGTCCCGCCAAAAGGAAAAATAAGAAGCAACGGTGCGACAACTCCCTCGTGGCTGCTGCTGACTGCAAAGATGGCCAGAAGCCCACGGAGGGCACTCCGAACAACTTCGAGAAAATGCTCAAGGGCCCATGCCCAAACCACGCCTTCCCGGCCAAGCATCTATACAAGGATTGCGCCCTCATGCGCAAATACTTGTCCGGGGGCCTTAACAAAGGGGAGCAGGGGAAGGAGCCTGTTCCCGCCACAGATGACGCAGAGGAGAAGGATGACACCTTCCCAATGCCGACCGATGCCCTCATGATCTTCGGAGGATCAACGGCCTATGACTCCAAGCGCTGCCAGAAGGTCGCGCCTCGTGAGGTCTACACGGCCAGACCAGCCACGCCAGCCTTCCTCCGGTGGTCGGAATCCGCCATAACCTTCGACTAGACCAACCATCTGGATGCCATCCCACATCTAGGAAGGTACCCGCTTGTCATTGATCCGATCATCGGACCAAAGCGGCTCACGAAAGTACTGATGGACGGAGGCAGCGGCCTCAACATCATGTATGCCAAGACGCTCGATGAGATGGGTGTCGATCGAATGAACCTCCGCCCCATCTGAGCGCCTTTTCATGGCGTCATGCCTGGTAGGCAAGCCGTGCCACTAGGACAGATCGATCTGCCCATAACTTTCGGGGATCGGTCCAATTATCGGACTAAAACCCTCACCTTCAACGTAGTGGGGTTCCCGGGGACTTTCCACGCCATCTTGGGACGACCATGCTACGCAAAGTTCATGGCTGTTCCTAATTACACGTACCTTAAGCTGAAGATGCCAGGCCCCCGTGGGGTCATCACCATCGGCACCTCCTTCCAGCGCACTTACGAGTGCGAAGTCGAATGCTGTGGACACGCATCCACAGTCATCGCCTCCAAAGAGCTCGCCACCCTTAGGGAGGAGGTCATTGAAGGGGCACCTGATGCGAAGAGGTCATCCGGGTCATTCGAATTGACGGAAGGATCCAAGGAGGTCCTCTTAGACCCCAGCAACTCCAAGGGCAAAAAAGTCCGTATCGGGACCGCGCTCTCCCCCGAATAGGAAAGCGCTCGTCGACTTCCTCTGCGAGAACAAAGACATCTTTGCGTGGAAACCCTCGGATATGCCAGGCATCCCGAGGGAGGTCACCGAGCAAACCTTAAAAATTCACCCGGGCTCCAAGCCGGTAAAGCAACGTCTGCGTCGCTTCGACGAGGAGAGACATAGGGCCATCGGCGAGGAGATAGCCAAGCTGCTGGCCGCAGGATTCATTAAGGAAGTATACCACCCAGAGTGGTTAGCAAATCCCATTCTTGTGCGAAAGAAGAGCGGGAAATGGAGAATGTGTGTCGATTATACCAGCCTCAACAAAGCGTGTCCAAAGGATCCATTTCCTTTACCACGAATAGACCAAATAGTCGATTCCACCTCAGGGTGCGAAACCCTCTACTTCCTTGACGCATACTCTGGTTACCACCAAATCGTGATGAAAGAGTCCGACTAGCTCGCGACATCTTTTATCACCCCCTTCGGATCGTTTTGCTACATTTCAATGCCATTCGGTCTAAAGAATGCTAGGGCGACTTACCAGCGCTGTATGCTCAATTGCTTCGGAGACCTCATCGGGCGAACCGTTGAGGCCTATGTCGATGACATCATACTCAAGTCCAAGCAAGCTGACCACCTTGTCGCCGACCTTGAACAAACCTTTGCGAAACAACGGGCAAACAACATCAAACTCAATCCCGAAAAATGCATTTTTAGGGTCCCAAGGGGCATGCTGCTCAGCTTCATCGTCTCCGAGCATGGCATCGAAGCCAACCCAGAGAAGATATTAGCCATCACAAGGATGGGCCCGATCCAAAGCATAAAGGGGGTTCAGCAGGTCACAGGGTGCCTAGCCGCCCTCAGCCGATTCATTTCGCGCCTCAATAAACAAGGACTCCCCCTTTATCGACTCCTGAAGAAATCTAATAGCTTTGAGTGGATAGTCGAGGCTCAGAAGGCGCTTGACATGGTTAAGCGATTTTTAACTAAACCTCCAGTCTTAGTTCCTCCATGCAGCGGAGAATCCCTCCTACTGTATATATCGGCCACCACCCAAGTGGTTAGCTCCACCTTAGTAGTAGAGCAGGAGGAAGAGGGGCACGCCTTCAAGGTACAGCGCCCTATATATTTCATCAGCGAGGTGTTATCCGACTCCAAAACCCGCTACTCCCAAATCCAGAAACTCCTCTACACCGTCCTCATCACCAAAAGGAAGCTACGCAACTACTTCAAGTCACACCCCGTGACAGTAGTGATGTCGTTCCCCCTCAGTGAGGTTGTCCATAGCCATGATGCTACGGGAAGAACCACAAAGTGGGCACTCGAGCTGATGGATCAGGGCATTTCTTATGTCCCCCGAACAGCGATCAAATCTTAGGTACTGGCTGACTTCATCACGGAGTGGACCGAGGTCCAGATGCCATCAGCACTCATCGATCAAGAGTACTGGACAATGTACTTCGACGGATCACTGATGAAGAAGGGCACCGGGGCAGGACTAGTCTTTGTATCTCCCCTCGGGGTCCACATGAGGTACATGGTTCGGCTCCATTTCCCCTCATCAAACAATACTGCCGAATATGAAGCGCTCGTCAATGGCCTACGAATCGCCATCGAGCTGGGCATCCGACGCCTCGACGTCAGGGGCGACTCCCAGCTGGTCGTCAACTAGGTCATGAAGGAGTCATGCTGCCACGACACTAAGATGGAGGCATACTATCAAGAAGTTCGACGGCTGGAGGACAAATTCAACGGCATCGAACTCAATCACATCCCAAGGCGCCTCAACGAAGCAGCCGACACGCTTGCGAAAGCAGCATCCGGCCAAGAGCCAGTCCCGGCAGGCGTCTTTGCTAGTGACCAACACAAACCCTCGGTATGCTACACGGGGTCAGAACAAGCCGACGATGGTCCCTCTAGTCCGACCCCAGGGGCCGATCCTCCAACTGCTCCGCCCGACCCCGAGTTCATGGAGCTTGAAGAGGACCCAGCAGCGGAGTCCGACCCTCCCGATGACTGGAGAACACTTTACCTCGACTACCTCCTCCATGACATACTACCGGTAGACAAGACGGATGCCCGATGGCTCGCACGACGTGCCAAGTCCTTCATTCTTGTAGAGGGCGAACTCTACAAACGGAGTCACATCGGGATT
The DNA here is from genome assembly GCF_019320115.1 of Miscanthus floridulus. NCBI lineage: Eukaryota > Viridiplantae > Streptophyta > Magnoliopsida > Poales > Poaceae > Miscanthus > Miscanthus floridulus. Next base: position 35,783,494 of record NC_089582.1, read on the forward strand.
TTGCAACTATGTATCCCTGGCGAACAGGGAAGACTCCTGCTGGGTGACATCCATGGTGGAATCTGCGGTTATCATGCCGCACCAAGAACCTTGGTTGGGAATGCATTCCGACAAGGTTTCTACTGGCCCACCGCAGTAGCCGATGCCAAGCAAATTGTATGCACCTACGAAGGGTGCCAGTACTATGCTCGGCAAACACACCTCCCGGCCCAGGCTCTCCAGATGATTCCCATCACGTGGCCCTTCGCGGTCTGGGGGCTCGACCTGGTTGGACCACTCAAAAAGGCGCCCGGGGGCTTCACCCACCTGCTTGTCACCATAGACAAGTTTACAAAATGGATTGAAGCTCGACCAATATCCACAATCAAATCCGAGCAAGTGGTGCTGTTCTTCCTCGACATCACCCATCGCTTTGGAGTACCGAACTCCATCATCACAGACAACGGCATGCAGTTCACCGGTAGGAAATTCGTTCGATTCTGTGATGAACAACACATCCGAATCGATTGGGCAGCCGTCGCACACCCCCAGATGAACGGGCAGGTCAAGCGCGCAAACGGCATGCTCCTTCAAGGCCTCAAACCTAGAATTTTCAACCGGTTGAACAAGTTCAGCGCGTGCTGGCTCGCTGAGCTCTCAGCCGTGCTTTGGAGCCTAAGGACAACTCCTAGCCGGGCCACCGGCTACACATCCTTCTTCATGGTCTACGGTTCCGAGGCCGTTCTTCCAACGGACCTTGACTATGGAGCGCCAAGAATCAGAGCATACGATGAAAAGGGAGCCGAGGCATCCCACCAAGATGCCATGGACCAGCTAGAAGAAGCCCGCCACATCGCCCTCCTCCGTTCGGCTAAGTACCAGCAGGCGTTGCGACAGTACCACAGCCAACGGGTGCGGGGTCGAGCCTTCAACATCGGAGACCTCGTCCTCCGTCTTGCGCAGAGCAACAAGGACTGCCACAAACTCTCCCCACCCTAGGAAGGGCCCTATGTCGTCGCGGAAGTACTTTGCCTAGGCACCTACTGGTTGAAAACCATCAACGGCGAGGTCTTCACCAATGCTTGGAACATTGAGCAGCTACATCATTTTTACCCTTAAAAATAAGCGTATACTCTTCCTTATCAGTTTTTATCATAACAAAAACCCCGATCCTTAGTGACTTCTGACCCCTGCAAATCACGAGGGGTTAGACCTCACTCGGGGGCTGGCATGCGGCATGTGATCATAACATATGACATATGTAATACAAGTATTACGCTTGCAAAAACCTCCTATGTTATAGTTACAAACATTCTCTAAAGTTTTCCATTTGTCTCATAAACGAGTCCTAAGGGCTAAGATTTTGGGAACCAATTCTGAATACAACTGGTAGGACTGCAGGGACACCCATGCCCCAGCGGCTGCAACCTCTTTGCTCACCAGCTCAATCAGAATTAGTTCACCCACGTTCCTAGTTTCTAATGACTTAGACCATGAGAAGGGTCAGAAAGCACTAAAATCATTTCTACAAAAAAGGAGAAAGATAAAAAATTGCTTGCCATAAGCAAAAGATGTAAATTTGTTCATTTTTTGCACAAATTCGTCACTTACAAAGTGATTTCATTACAAAAAGGAACAATATACTTGTAAATTCAGAGGACTGTTTACTCGGGGGCTTCCCCACAAAGTTATTCAATTACAGTCTCTGCTTGGCTCTACTACAAGTACTGCTGTGGTCGCCGCGCCATGCTCTCCATCGGTGATATCCCACCGCTTCATGGGATCCTCGAAGGCGCCGTCATCTGCAATGCCTCCGCCGGGGCGTCCGGGGACTACGCCATCGTCGTCAGCCGCAACCCCGACGACGACGCCTCCGCCAGGGCATCCGGGGACTACGCCATCGTCACCAGCCACAACCCTAACAATGGCGTCAGGGCAGGAAATGCCTCCCACAAAAGGAAGAACACAACAAATGATGGCACAGTCGATGACGTATGGCGCCCACCGGCGCCTCTTCTCCTTTAGCAGTAGCGACTCCTCAGCAAGGGCGGCACGCACCATCTCATCTACGCTGGATGACCTCTGGCTCGACATCATGCTCTAGATTCATGAGCGGATTTGTGAGTTTTCTCTCTCTCTGGCATTACTCTTCTTCACTCAGGAACCGCCACGATGCACGGACGCATGCGGCGGAAAGGAAGGAGAAGAAGAGTTAGCAGCTCAGAGGCAGAAGAAGAGGTTGCAGCTCAGAGGCAGAATAGGAGGTGGGATGAGAACTCCCCTCCCCCTCCCTATTTAAGGAGGGGCCACTACAGCTAAGGAAAGGCGAAAGGTTGGACAAAAAACCCTCTCCCTTCCCCTCCTTAAATACGAAATCAATGCTGATAGACACCTGAGGGGACGCGCCGGAACTAACAGGACGCGCCCCGGTCGATGAGGCATCCCCCCCGGTCAAACTGGACATTGCCTAGGTATGGCCCACCACTGACCCGCTCCGGACACGGCAATTAAGGCGCCCACATGGGCAGACGACCCTTCGCCTCCCCATGCAGGACCACGGAACGACTCGATGACAGAACCTCTGTAAAGGGGAGCCCAACGGATCTCCTAGGCCGGCCATTCGGTTCAGAAGAGACGACAAACGAACGTCCAAAGAAAGATAAGCATCTCTGCCTTCTTACTTTATGCGTTAAAATTCATTCTCGAGCTTCCGACCCCGTCAAACAGTAGGGACACGAACATCACTCGGGGGCTGCCGAGGATGTCTACCAGTCTAGACATCCTACTCACCCGACCCCCCCGTATGCTTGAAACTAAGGGCGCGAAATACAGGCATAAAACTTTGAGTAAAACTGGACGAACTAGCAGACCCTACGCCTCGGTAGCTGCGGTGTTTCTGTTCGCTAGAAAAATCATGCTCAAACGCCCCTCGTGTCTCCAGCTTCGACGTCTACCTTCTCAAGAAGGGTTCGGAGGGATCCGCCTACAGAATCTCCCCCAAAGGAGAAGCTGTCAGGTTGCCCAAGTTAATTACACGGCTCGGACCGCCACCGAGATACAAAAAACAAAGAATAGCGATTCTTATGCAGGTTACTCCAACCTCATCGCAAACATCAGGGCCCGAACCCTGCATGAACACATCTGGTAGGAGCTTTTCGTCACTCATACCGCCAAGGTAACATTACCGACCCCGCCTTCATTTCGATTATATTATACATATGCAAAACATCCCAACGCTTCATGTCGCATCACGAAACGACCGTTGTCTCATTCGATATAGGCGGCCGCAGGCCGAGGTTCGAAGGTCGGCCCGCGAAGGGCTCGAGGCTGCCTCGTGCCGAAAAGAGCCAGGGAGAAATAACTGAGACAAGCCCCAGCGGCCCAGCCCGACCCCGCTCAGAAGCAGACAGGGATGTCTCAACCTTTTCTTGTTCGATTCTAACCCCGAGCCAAACCCATAGAATCTCCATTGAGGAGAGGCCATCGGGCCACCTGAGCCTATCGAATGGCTCGGGCATCTGCCGGGAGGCGTGTTAAGAAGTTGTGGAGTGCCACCAGAGGGCTCTGCCGACCCCATCAGCAAATGATGGACCCGGATTCCACACAAACGTACCCGTTAGTGAGCTCGTTGAGCATGATACTCGAGCCATCGAGGCAAGTGTTGTTTACTCAGCCCCTCCGATTGCGAAAATCGAGGACGGGGTAAAACGCAAATTACGGCCGACCCCTTTCAGACCCTGACAAGGCCCAAGGGCTTGAGCCAATCCATACAGGGACATAGGTTCGAAGGCCCTACCTTGCCGAGCCCATAGAGTCCCTAGTTGGGGATTTCTGTTAGAAGACAGGGCGGGGAATATCGCAATGCCATCCAAGGACTTCGTCGACCCTGTCACCAAAACCACAGTTCCGGTCTCCAGTAACCCCCGACCCCAGCAAATGCAGGGGGGTCAGACCTTACTTGGGGGCTAGTTAAGGTATGGCTACCTCCTTTCTTTCTTTCGAAACAATCTCCTCGCATCAAGACCAGCGGCAAGATTCGGGGGAACAGATTGGTAAGATCGCAAAAAAAAAATCAAACAAAACGAAATTACGAAGCAAAATCACGAAACCACATCCAAACTCGAAAATACCGACACTTGTCCACATATTACATATAAGTTGTTCTCAAAATTATTCGACTAACTACTCCCGCGAAGGGAGAACCATCTCTTTCAGATTATCCGCCAGGTTTTTCGCAAGGGGAGCAACCATCTTCTCCATTTCCTCCAGCTCATCATCCTCATAGGTGGATGGGAAACCTTCGCTCATCACCATTAGGTTGATTTCCTTCTCGTAATGGGCATGGGCAACGGTGAAGGCCTGGGTGATCCTGGCGTGAAAAGCACTCTCCTCAAGCTGGCCACCCGAGCCGTGATACCTGCGGCATGAGCCGCGAGCGGGCTAGTCTCCACTGGCTCCACCACCTTTAGGGCATTAAGGACCACCCCGACCATAGCTTGCAGAAGATTGTGCTCATCGCTCTCAACCTGAAGGGCCCTTCATGCATGGGCAACCTCTTTTTCTAGCTTGACGGAGATGTTTTCAGTGCTCAACCTTCGGCTCACCGCGTCACCGAGCTCTGCCTGAAGAGAGCGGACCACCTCGACGTCCTCATCCACCTTCTACTGAAGGGCCGTGGCCCTACTCTCGGCCTTCCACCGGAGGTCCCACTCCATCTCCAGCTCCTTCAGGACTTCGCCGGCCTTCTCATTAGCCGCGGCATTCCTCTGCAGCAGCTTGTCTCACTCCTTTTGGAGCCTGGCGATCTCCTCCCCATCTAGCTTGGACCTCACCGACAAATCTTCGAACATCCCGCGGGCCTCCTCCGCGTCTTGACGCACCTGGGCCTCCCGCTCCTGGACGGCAGCAAGCTGTGCGGCCATGTCTGCTCGCAGTCGGGCCTCCTCGGAGAGGCGATCCCACTCCGCCTTCTGCTCACAGAGGAATCAGGATTTATTCCGGCTACGAGCAACAAGAACCTGAAGAGGAAGAAGACTGGTATCAGAAATACGAAAACACAAAAACATGCGAAGAAAGAAGAAAATCAAGCGAATACCTGGGTAGTAGGAACAACAATTTCACACAGGGCTCCTCTGGCTTGGTCCAGGGCCTCCAGCATGGTCGAAATTCCAATGTCAAGACCCTCCCACTCCATGCTCTCAGAATGATCATCGAGCGAGAAAAGAGCCGACGTCGGGTCCTGAGCGGCCATCCACTGAAGCGGCGGCTCCCCCCATGTGGGGGAGGGGCTTCCTCCCGACAAAGGGGCCAGGGGCGGCTCCCTCCTGACCCTATGCGGCACCACCGCCGTGCTCGAGGACCCTCCAACTGGGCCCTCCTCCATCTGGGCCACTTCGAGCACCACGGGCGGATCCACCTGGGCCCCCAGTGGCGCGGATTGCACTATGCCCTCGAGCGCCACCACGGCAGTGCTCGGCTGATCCTGGCTTGGTGCGGTCATGACCACCTCCACCGACGGTATGCAGCCCTCGGCCGGCTGTACCACGTCCGCCATGGAGGAAGCCACCTGCTCAGTAACCTCCGCGGGCGTGGGCGCCACCACAGACGCCGTCGGGTTGGCCAACGTAGATCCAATGTTGGCACCACTCCTGCCCAAAATAGGGGTGACGCCAGGCGACGCCATCTGTCCCACTTGAATGGCGAGACTCTTCTTGGGCGCCAGCCCCAAAGGGTGACCCAACCGCAAGAACCTACATAAAGGTAATAGCCATTAGATCAAAATAGAAATGGAAAAAGGATGAAAACAGGGGAATCAGTAGCTCACATTGACATCCTCGGCTGGCAGAAGCATTTTGGGGACGGATCCCTAGATCCCTGCCCCGACTCATCTAGGCGGGACCGTTTCGAGCCTGCCCCCTGCTCCGGGGCAGGGGGGCTCACCTCGTGGGGCGCGGCACCAGAGCCGCTCCCCTCCATCGTCTCATGAGGTGCGGCACCAGAGCCACTCCTCTCCCCTGTCTCGTGGGGCGTGGCACCAGAGCCACTCCTCTCCACCATCACCATGGGGTCGGCAGCGGCAGGCCCGCTTTCCTCCATCCACCGGTCCTCAGCCGGCACGCCGTGCGAAGCGGCGGACTCGCCGGCCTCCACCGACCTCACCGATTCACTTCCCTCCACATGGAACGGGAAGGGTCCCTGCACGGACGGGTGGCCACTTGTCAGCGTGTCCTCGCCCTCCAGGACATCCCAATCCATGCCGATGGCTGCCTCGTCATCATCGTCATCTTCATCATCGTCATCCTCACTGCTCACATCCTCTCCCCGATCCCATGCCTCCTGCTTCAGTCGTTTTGCCTTCTTCATCTGCTCCCTTGCTTCCTTGTCCCGCTCGACCGCGAGTCGATTTGCCGCCGCCACAGCCTTGTCCTTCGGCAGCGGAACCGGACTATCCTTGAAGACTAGCCCCCTCGGCTGGTCCCGATGTCACAAAAGCAAGTATTAAAAAATGGAGATTCAGGAAAAAGAAAAGAGCATGGGAGAAGAGGGCTTACGAATTCGAAGAACCTAGGTTCTGGCCGCATTGGGGGATGCCCAGGCACCGGATACACAATGTCGAGGACGCTACCTTTGGAATCCTTCATTGGCTCCGTCGCCTCCTTAATGCGCTGCGCCACTTCTGAAAAAGGGAGTGCCTCATCAACAAGCACCGTCCCCTCGAAAGACATTCCGGGCATCATCCGATGCAGGGGAACCATGCATGCCATCAGCGGCACCACCCTCCTCGCATGATAGGCGCCGATAATCCCTGTCCCCTTTACACCCTGATCCTTCAGGGCTTGAAGGGCGGAAAGAAGGTCGGAGAGGTGTTTCTTGTCTTTGGACTGGACGCCCCAGCTCCACGACTCCAGAGCTTCTTCAATAAGGCGTCCAGTGTACCTCGGTAGGGTGGCACTCGCATCATCCCTAACAAAAAAACCAGTGCGAGTGCCATCCCTTGTTGGATGTTGCCAGACGCATGTATGGGTAACCCCTCAACTGGGTATGGCGCAGATGAATGCTAGCACATCCCATCGGCGCATTCACATCTTTCCCCCCAATCTTCCTCTTCGACAAACTAATGGTAAAGAAATACCACCACAGATCAAAATGGGGATCGATCCCTAGGAAACCCTCACATAGGGTGACAAACGCCGCCATATGTTGAACCCCGTTGGGAGTTAGATGTTGTAGCTCCACCTCATAATAATCCAGCAGCCCCCGAAGAAATCTATGCGTAGGTACCGCAAATCCCTGCTCATGGAAGATGGCGAAAGAAATGACATACCCTTCGGGCGACACTGGCTCACCCTCGTCGCCAGGTAGCAGCCACTCCTGGATGACGGATAGTGGGCGGAGAAGGCCACGGCGGACGAGGCCCTCCAAATGCCATGAGGTGATGCTAGATCTGCCCCACAACTCCATTAAAGCAATTGGGGAGAAAGGTGGGCGTGAGCTCGATGGCGGCTACGGGGCAGGCGCAAGCTTGATGGCGGCTGCAACACGGATGCAAGCCGGCTGACGGTGGCGGTGCGGGCGCAGGAGGCTGGGGCGATTGGCGGTGGATGTTTCAAGATGCAATGGCAAGGGAGCAAAATACAGAACCTTGGGGGCGAACCCTATGGTTTTATAGGGGCGACGGACGTGAGAATGGCAACCATCCGCCTCGATCTCCAGACCTGCCACGTGCACCGCCACGTCATGGCGTGGGACACGCACCCGCAGTCCCTATCCTCTCCCACCAGAAAATCGTGGTGGACAGTTCGCCTTCCCCAGGCGAATCCGGACTCTCTACCCATCTGGGAAACGCAGGTCATGGAGATTTTTTTCTCTCTTTGGCCCACCTAAGGCCCAGAAGCTCAGCGACCGGCCAAACTAGGGACGGGTCCATGAACAATCCAAAACCAAGGGCGCAAGCATTACTGAGGTCTCGATCCATGGTCGAGCCTCAGCTAGATCAGCCCTGAATGAAATCACCACGAACGGGATACCACGATCCCCTCGAAAAATATGGATCCAATACAACTCCCCGAGCGACTCTACTCGAAACACCCGAGGGCTCGGGGGCTACACCCATCGGGTGCGCTCGCGCACACCCTCTAGCAAAGTAACTTCGACAAAATAAAAAAACACCCTCCAGGTGGTTCTACTCGAATCACCTAGAGGCTCGGGGGCTACTGTCGGGGACCTAATACCGGGGTACCCCAAGAGGTGGAACCAATAACCACTGAACATTAAAAACTTCTGGATGCATAAGGGCAACATTTAGTCCCTTGTTCGAATGACAGGAGTTTGGTTCTACCTCGCCCGACGCCTTTTGAGATAGCTCTACCTCGCTCAAGGGCTCAGGGTTAGTCTCCGTCTAGCTTGACGCCTTTTTGGCGAGTTCGGTCTCTCCCGAGGGCTGAGGGATAGATTCCGCTTCGCCCGATGCCTTTTGAGATAGCTCTGCCTTGCCTGAGGGCACAGGGTTAGTCTTCGTCCCGCCCGACGCCTTTTTGGCGAGTTCGGTCTCGCCCGAGGGCTGAGGGATATATTCCGCTTCGCCCATCCCCGGAGGGGCAGGGACGGTCTCGCCTAAGAGATAGAGATTGGTCTCTGTTTCGCCCGACGGCAAGGAACGAGCCTCGCCCTGCTCGATATCTAATACTGGTTTCATCTTGCCTGACAACTTCTCCCCACTCCCTCAAGATGATGGGTACAGGGCAAGACAAGACGTTCGGGTCAACCATGGCTCTAAGGACCATACCCTACACCCTGGCAAGAAAAGTGCTGCCAGGAAACGACGGGACAGGTGCTTTAGACCCTTTCAGGCGCCACAGAGCCCGAAAGGTATTACAGGTGCAAACTCCTTGCCCTGTAGAGTTGTAGGCGCCGCCTTGAGCCTTGGAACACGAAACCCGACGAAGATATACGACAACCGCTACGCTCTAGAAAAGGATTTGCTATGTCCATGAACGACGGATATTCTGTCACCACGCCATGGACCCGAGGAAGCGGCGCCCTCTTCCCGACCCCTCAGGTCCACCAAGTCAGAAGGCCTTGACCATGGCATTACTTTGGACCCCGACCCCTCGTCCCTCCGACGAAGACTCACAGGAACCAGAAGCCGTGCGGAGCAAGGTTGAGAAAGGCTAATAAGTCAAAACCACTGTACTACAGCCCATACCCTACGTAGGGCAGCATTCTGTAGCCATCCTGACATTCTACAGTGGCATCGACAGTATTGTAGGCGCTTATCATCCTTTCGCACCCACCGGAATGGACAATAAGGCTTGGTAGACATGAACCACAAGACTAGGTAGAGTACGAATCCTAAAGCCCTCACCCTTGTAAAGCCACCCCCTTCATCTATAAAAGGGGATGCGCTTCCTCCATCAAAGGGACGGACTCTTGATGGACTTTGGACCGAACAATACAAGACACACACACACAATCAAGCTACTACCAAGCTCTTGACCTCCTTTCAACCCTTCCATCAGAGACTTGGGACCAGTCCGTCTCTCGATTGTTTGTACCCCCTACTACAAACCGTTCATGGTGCTAATAACACGAGCAGCAACAAACTGGACGTAGGGACATTCGGCCCGAACCAGTATAAATCTTGTGTCCTTTAGCGCACCATCCGAGCCTAACGCGCATTACTATAAATTTACTTGCCGGTGTTCGTACGAAACATCGATAGTTGGGGTCCATCACCGGACGAAGGAGTCCACCGTCAATGAGCGACTGAAGCATCTCCTCAGTGACGTCAGATGGATCCCAAGGGTCCACCTCGATGACAACGATTTCGCTGGCCATGGATGCGGTGGAGGGATCGAATATGGTGGTGAGTTTTTCTCTCCCTCTCTTTCTTGCTCTCTCCCTGGCACGCTCTTCTCCCTTCTTCTTCCCGGCACCCACTGCTCTAGCGATGGCTCGATGGGGGCAGAGCTAACGCAAGCAAGGTAAGGTAAGGAGGGGCGAGGCCCTTTTGCATATTTATGTGGGGAGAAGGCAAAACGGACGGGCCATGAAATCAGGGAAGTTCCCCCTGGATCCAGCGCGGTTAACCCCGATCCAATTTTACCGCCCACGCGCCCACCTTTTTTCTCATTAATTGCGGGAACAGTTACGTCCCATCCACCACGTCATGCCCGACCACTGTGGCAGCAGGCATCGTTCTGCCTCCCTAGAAAATCGCCTCAAAAGGCGCGCCAGCCATTGCCGAGCCAATGGGGAAGATATTCCCCCCCCCCTGCCCCATTCCTTTCAGATGAAGGAACTGGGCTCTGAGCCTATTACGGTCTAGGGGTTTGAAGGCTGGGCCCCTAGGGGTTTCGACAGCCGCCCTAGGACAATAGAGTCAGGGATGACCACAGGCGAGCCCACATGGGGCCGAGGCCCAAGCAAGCGAAATGCTTGGGATGCCCTAAGTCGTGTCCGAGACAGGCAGGGAGGTATCCGAATGGGATCCCACCGTAGGGAGGCGCCGAGCCACCGAGGCCCAGCGAACGGCCTTGGCACCCACTAGAGAAACCCTTCGGTACTCTTGGAGTGTGTCTCTGGACCGCTAGCCATCCCCTAGCGAACAGGGCACGGGCCTCCACTCGGACTTACCCGATAACAGCTCACCGGAAGTGCCAGCGCTCGTGCCCACCGAGGGTAGCCTAGCACATTCCACCCCTCCTTCTGAGGAAAAAGGAAGCATGAGGGTCGTACAAAAAGCCAGGGGAACCCTTGATGGACCTCTTGCTCCATGCAGAGGCTAGGGGGCTCTTCCTGCAACCTTGCCGAGACCTCGCGACCCTGGCTCGCACTCGAGGAGGCTCGGCAAAACAACCCTTCCTTCTGAGCGAAAAGGAAGCACGAGGGTCATACAAAAAGCTAGGGGAGCTCCTGACAGCCCTCTCGCTCCATGCAAAGGCTAAGGAGCCCTTCCTGCAACCTTGCCAAGACCCCGCGACCCAGGCTCGCACCCAAAGGGGCCTCGGCAAACAAACCCTCACATGCGAGGGGCATACAAAAAGCCAGGGGAACTCCCGACGGCCCTCTCGCTCCGTGTAGAGGCTAGGGGGCTCTTCCTACAACCTTGCCAAGACCCAGCGGCTCCGGCTCACACCCGAATGGGCTCGGCAAACAACCCCTCCGTCCGAACGAAAATGATATGTGAGGGTCGAACAAAAAAGCTACGGGACCCCTGACCGCCCTCTCGCTCCGGGCAGAGGCTCGGGGGCTCCTCCTGCACCCAAGACAAAGACAAATGACCTAAGCCCACGCTAGAAGTTTCGTTACAAATACGATAAAGGGCACCGAGCCCGTTACGGTCCAGGGGTTCGAAGGCTGGGCCCCCTGAGGTTTCGACAGCCGCCCTAGGGCAATAGAGTTAGGGATGACTATGGGCGAGCCCATGAGTGGCCGAGGCCCGAGCAAATAGTCGCTCGGGGCGTCCTAAGTTGTGTCCGAGACCGGCAAGGAGGTCTCCGAATGGGATCCCACCGTAGGGAGGCACTGAGCCACCAAGGCCCAACGAACGGCCTCGGTACCCACTAGAGAAACCCTCTAGTACTCTTGGAGTGTGTCTCTAGACCGCTAGCTGTCCCCTAGCGAACGGGGCATAGGCCTCCACTCAAACTTACCCGATAACAGCTCACCAGAAGTACTAATGCTCGTGCCCACCAAGGGTAGCCTGGCACTTTCCACCCCTCCTTCCGAGCGAAAAGGAAACGTGAGGGCCGTACAAAAAGCCAGGGGAACCCCTGACGGACCTCTTGCTTCATGCAGAGGCTAAGGGGCTCTTCCTGCAACCTTTCTAAAACCCCGCGACCTGAACTCGCATTTGTGGGCTCGGCAAATACGATAAAAACTCCTCACTCAAAACACGAAAAAAGCCCCTGGAGGAGTGACTCCACTCCTCCAGGGCCTTGGGGGCTACACCCAGCGGGTGCACTCGCGCGCACCCACCAAAACCTCAAGAAGCAAAACACAATCCCTACGGGAGCGGCTGCAAGCCAAGTCTCGACAAACCCTCTAAGAGAGTGCACGCACTCCCCCTGAGGCTCAGGGGCTATTGTCGGGTACCATAGAATGGGGTACCCCGAGCGTACACCAAAATAGTCACTTAAATCCCATCAACAACGAAACCAGAAGGTAAGCCATGGATCCATCACTGGCCCCGTCCGAGCCCACCGGCTCTCCGCCTCGCCTGAGGCCTCGCACGGGAGGTCTCGATGCCCTGACGCAATCTCCGTCCCACACGAGGCCTCTCGCGAAAGGCCTCGGCGAGGAGCCCAATCTTCGTCTCGCCCGAGGCCCCATGCGTACAGCCTCAAATGAGATAGCCATTCTCCGTATCGCTCGAGGCTGGCTTGTCAATAACCCGTCGCTCCCGCCTCGACCAGTCTTTCCGACAGCATGTCACGTCCCATTAATGCATCAACCACTCCCGCAATCTCAGCCGGATGATGGCTCGACACCACGGAGTGGCCGATGGGACAAAAGGTCACATCAGCGCCATACCGGCTGAGACAGGGCACGGCGGGGGATTACCGGCCACTATATTCTGGCGTTGTACCCGCGATCAGCACCCACACTACACTATGCCCCGTGATCCCTGCCCCAAAAACAACGTGGCATGGGAAGCCTGGCCCGGGTCATCATCGCCTCCGAACCAGTATACCAGATCAACCGCTCCCTCTAGGCCTCGACACTCTACACTAGGGTCTCGGCTATCTCGGGATTCACGTCTGCCGAGACCCCCCCACCGTGGTTTGGCCTCGGCACCAACCGAGCCTCGGCCTCGCGTGTAGTCAATTCATAGCGACCTGCACGCTAACCGCCGCACTCGCTTCGAGGCAGTCCTGGAGCTCCCATGACACATAGGATCGGATGTGACCAGCACGTCGCCCCAACGCTCCAAGGATGGGCCACTCCGACGACCACACCGCCACAGGAATAGGCTATAGGGCTTGGATACGCCACCTCTGTTCACACGATGCCGTATAGTTAGCACATGTACTACCCTTGTCCTCCCTTCAAACTATAAAAGGAAAGGACTTGGGCCATTTCGGGGGGGGGACAGGCACTCACCAAAGCAATACTCTGGAACACGCACACTTCCCTACCGCCTGAGAGCAACGTCTCAAGCAGCCCACATCACTCCCCACCGAGACCTGGGACTAGCTCCCTCTCTCACCGTGCTTGTAACCCCCTACTACAAGCACTTCGGTGCAAGGAATACAAGATCGATCTCTCAGACTGGACGTAGGGCACCAATTGCCTGAACCAGTATAAACCTTGTGTCTCTTTGCATCACCATCTGGGATCGGGAACACACTGTACAAATTCACTAGTGGTTGAGGACCCCCCGGTCCAAAACACCGACAGTGTGTGACTTGGGTGTGTGGAGGGTGAGGGTTGTGTCGACCAAGTTGGAGTATACGATGAGCCTGGGGCAAGTCTTGCCATGGGGTGCTACCTGGGCACCCCTGGAAATGGATACCTGTGGTGGGTAAATGGTATATGAGGTGGTCCTGGGTGTGAACCTGTGATGGGAGGAGCCTAGGATGGAGGTGCTGTGGTGGCACGGTAAATGGAAACCCTGATGGAGACATTCTGGCTTGGTCAACCCTAAGGACTTACTAGTACTCAGATTCACCGGGAAGCCTTACGTACCACTCGCCCTATATGGTGCAGGATGGCCGGACTACTTGGTAGGATATTGCCACTACTGCTAGGTTGATAGCGGACAGTGTAAGGAGGTATGGGGCACGGAGGATTCCCCCACACCCTTCTGAGACTTCATGGAGACCTTGTGGACCCGACTCATGACTCATAGTTTCAGCTGCCCTAGACTAGACATGGGGCGTACCAGGGCTGAATGGTAGGGTGGCATTATCCTAGGCTAGCAAGCGGCCAGAATCAGCCTAGTTGATGACGGTCAGCGAAGAAGGTAGATCTTGTGGTTATGTAAAACCTCTGCAGAGTGTATGGTTGATCGATCGATACATATGCTGACTTGTCGGCTATGGACCTTTCCTGGGTTTCGCTTAAACTAGATAGAGAGATGAGTCCTTCTTTTCTTCCCCTGTGAGAGAGTGTCGGTCGTAGCCAGGGGCTACGGGCCTTGAGATAGTGCCGAGAGGGAGTTGGCCTGTCGACTGTGCGATGGTATGGTGATGGTGTGGAGATGGTGGTGTATCGATCCTAGGATCGAAACCTAGCTCTGGAATGGGAATGGGGTGGAATGTGTGTGGGAATGGTGTTAAAACTTGACTATACTTTTATATACTTGATATGCTAAATACATAGGAAACCCCAGCCTTATAGGTTCCTTTTGACTATATCCAACTTGCATCCAATTTCCACAAAGCAATGCTCATAGGGTTGGGAGTGGCCAGTACAAAATCATACTAATAAATTTTGGCACACAGGTTCTGCTGAGGAGTATAGCTCTGAGGAGTTTGACGGTTGAGGGATTCGTTCCTATGCTCAAGTTTGGTGATCTTATCTTCAAGCTATTCTGAATGAATGCTACTTTTGATTCCGCCAATGCGGTGATGTAATAATTTATGTAATTCCGCACTATTTGTACTCTGATTTTATCATTGTATGGATGTGATATTCGACTAGAATTTGGGTAATATAATCTACAACGGTCTTATTATACTTTGACGCTGTGGATTTCCCTTCACGGAAATCGGGGTCGCTTCACTGAGAGCAAGTACTCTACCGCCCTACCCCATCCTGGACATGTTACAGGGTGGGTACACACTACTCCATCCATCTCTCCACTCCCAGTGCATGGTTGTCCTTTCGCATAATGGAATGGCCGAGGTGTCAGGATTGCCGGAGTATGTGGCCAGTACTGCAAAGTCTTGACCACAAGCAGGCCAACAAGGAACAGTCCTCAATCGACATTACATTAAGACTCCACTCTTGATGCAAGCAAAGAGTCCGCCTGGTCTCAGATTAATTCAACTATTATCATTAACTTTCTGAACATTTCTTGAGGGTAGAACCATTGTGAATGATGAACTCATCATTCGACTCTTAGAACTAAGCATGCTAAGCATTACTAACCTACTAGTCTAAAAAGGTAATGGATAAGTATCTAGTGTTAGAGCAAGCATGCTGCAGTTGGTATTGGACCAACTACTACTCTCAGGACAAGCATGCAGCAGTTGGTATAAGACCAACTCTTATCTACTAAAAACTTACAACTTAAGACTTAAGTGAAATGCATATTTGTAAATCACAAGGAAAGGTTTGTATGCTCCGGGGTTTGCCTGCGGTGGTGGGGTTGACAACCTCCTCAGAAATGCCATAGAGACCAAACCCAACTTCCATGGACTGAAATCCTCCTTCTAGGACTTGCTCCATAGTAGAATCCACACTCTTGTTCACTATTCGTGAATAAAGATGCATGCTTCAATATGATGAAGTGCTTAACATGATGCATGAGAGTGCAATATGGTTATTGATGACTTAACTAACTCATTAACTTGAGTACAACTTTCCTTCGCGATATAACTAAGTTGATTACTCACAAAACAAGTTTTATTTATTATTAAACAAGTTGATTATGAGTACATCAAGCAAATAATTAAGTTACCAAGGAATAGTAGGGTTTTGGTGTTCCAAAGACTTCACTCAATATTTAAAAGTCAGCAAAATCATTTATCCATTTTCTAATTCATTTTAGTATTTATTATATAAGGAAAAAAGGCATTTAAACACACCTAAATTAGATGGACAAGCTAGAATTATCAAAACAGACCCAAACTTTTTGTGGAGACAGTATTGGCACATGACATTTACACAAAAAGTTTCATGATTTTAGGATTATTATTTTGGCCTACAAAAATCATATGACTAGCTTTTTTCCATTAAAAGATGCAATTTTTAACTCATATTTTTCTTAGATAGAGCATATCACAACAAAGCTAACAAAACAAGTTTCACATTTTTAGCATCATTAACTATTTAGTTATGAATTTTACAAGAATCAACACTATTCACATTTCTGAAAAAGATTAAATCGATTAAACTTTTCTCACTCTCCTTCACTCTACCCTCAGACCCTGACAGGGGGCCCGGTCAACCACGGGGCATGACCGCCTGACGACGGCGGATTCTCGTCGGCGGCGACTTCGCCAACGACAAGGCTTACTGAAACGATCCACGATTTCCTCGATGGGAAATCCACAGATACATACCATAATGTGATAGTCCCAGGAGATCATGCCATCACATTATCAAATATCAGTCAATATCATATGTCATACATTGAATACCTATCTTAAAGAAGTACAATACAGGGGTTTAATCTTTATTACATCGCCACTTAGCGGAATCACACGGAGCACTCAACATCCAGAACAACATCAGAGAGCACGGTAGCGGACGTAGACACCATCTCCTCAGGCAAACTCGAGCGTAGGACAAGACCTCTAATTCTCCTAGCCATCTCCCTAGAAGTCATACTCAGACTCGTGACCTGTCAAACAATTATCAGAATGATTTCACTGGCCACTGGCTCCCACCCTATGCTCTACTGTAGTGGAATGCAAGGGTAGAGCAAAAGAACCTATTTATAGCTGTAGTTTTCCTATGCAAGTTGATCAATATTTTTGTAATTATTTCTCAAGTTTTAACCATCTTCACCCGCACATCCATCCATCCCATCCACACATCTCACCTCACCCTCTCTCTCTAGTCAGCAAGGATAACTCCCTCTCGTACCTTGCCTCAACGGCTAAAGCCAGATCCTGTATCAACCCAAGGGAAAGAAGAAGGACTCCTCTCACTAATCAAGGGAAGCGTAGAACATAAGAATGTCCATATCCATGGACATGGCTATACATATAGATCGATCAACTCTGCAGAGCATGTACACCTAGAATCCACAAGATCACCATCATCGGCAGTGCCCCGCCTAGGCTGATACCGAACTGCCTTCCAATCGGTACGCTACCACTCTGCCACTCAGCCCTGAGTCACCCTTGAGTTCACCAACACGCTGAGACTATGAGACGTAGTACCAGGCCTCCAAGGTCACCATGCTGTCTTAGGAGGGTGTGGGCCAGACTCCCATACCACCCTACACTATCTACTAACAACCTAGCAGTAGTGAAATTGACCTAGCTGGTTAATATCCGTTCCCCACCCATTCAGGAACGAGTGGTGTGTACGAAGGGTCCTATGAGCCGGTTCTCTTGGCATACTAGTCCTTAGGGGGACCAGATAAGATATCTTCTCAAATGGGGATACCCAACACCCCATTCTTCAACATCTCCATCCCAGGGATTCGTCCCACGAAGGCACTCCTCCCTAGAATCTCCTCAACTCACATGTACTCGCCATAGGTACCTCACATGGGAAGTGCTCCGGTCACACTCCCTCGGGAAGACTCGTCCTCAAGACTCATCATAGAATCATGTCTAGTCGACTCAACCCTCACTACACACCCAAGACACACGCCAAGATCTTCCCAAGTTGTTATTATTATAGCAGCACATGGTGCCTAGCCACTCACAAACAATCATCCACTCAGCATGACATCACAGATATAATGCAAAGTAGAAGTATGTAGCAAGCAAGTAAGTGAGCGTCTATCCTAACAATGGGTGTGCAGGTGTAAGGTTGCGACAAGGTAATGGCTTCAGGCAATTCTACCATGCAACCTGTCACAGTTCATTTGCAAAAAGTAAAGCACTAGCATCTACATATTTGCATGTCTAATAGGATTCTATGAGGTTGGGTGGGATGTGCCACCTACAGATTGGTCGTCTTTGAGCTCCTCGGTGTACTCGTAGTCATCCTCTTCAGTCGGGTGATTCTCCGAGGCTGCCAAATGGGACATATTGCCACGATAAGCGACTCCTATAGATATACACAAAGAAGCAACAGAAATCCAAAAGATCTAAATGCACTCAAACATAGACCTATGATGTAAATCTCATTTTTGGAGAATTTTGGAATTGGTTTCATATTTTTCTGAGGTCGAATGAATTTATTATGAATTTTCTAAGTTTAGTCTATTTTCTAAAAAAGAAAAAGAGGAATTAATCCTGGGAGTGACACATGGCGGGCTGTGATAGGTCGGCGGCTCGGTTGAGGCTGATAGGTGGGGCCAACGGCTACAACGACTGATAGGTGGGACTGGTTCAACGGTTAATGCTGATCGGGCCTTGATTGGGCCTAGCGGGCCGGTTCGTGGGCCGGATATGGGCCGAGTTGGGCCGGTCCGAACACGTATTGGCCAGGCAGGCTGACCACATGGCCTGTCTGGGCTCTTAATTGGCCGCGTCCATGGGGCGGGCGCATGGTGGACCGAGGTGGCCGGTGCACCGTGGACCCTCTTTGGTCTACGGTGGATCGCGTCCATTTCCTCCTCTCCTTTCTCTAGCTCTTGGTGCCTCGGGTGAATGCATCGCTGAGCAGGGAGGGGTGAGGTGCTCTACTCTCGCCATGGTGCCTTACCGGTGGTGAAGCATGGCATGGTGGGGCTTTGCGGCACTCCTAGGGCTTCCTCGCGCTCTGGCTTTTTGGCTTGCCGAGGCCGGCCATGGTGACGGCGAACACGGCGGATGCGGCGGCGCTACGACACGTGGGATGGGAACCAAAGGGGGCTCCTTTCTGCTTGATTGAGGTTAATAGGGTGCTAATGAGAGCGGCATTGGTGATCTTTGCCCACGGTAGAGTCCGCACCGTGGAACAGCTCTAGTGAGGCCCCCACGGCGGTAGGCTAAGGTCTAGGGCCAGCTATTGGGCAAACTAGCTAGACAGAGGGGTCCGCGGGGTCACGGCGGATGTGCTCGGCCGGTACTCGACTAGTGAGCTGGCCGGCTCCGATGGGAATGGCCTCGGCATGGCAGTGGCTTCCGGCGGTTCTAGGGGGCTCCAAGGGCCAAAGGTGGGTGCTTTATGTGTCTCACGGTGGGGCAGAGCCCATCGCGTGGTCGTGGTTACCTCTACCGACCGTGTTTGAGTGGGATGGACCTCACTATTGGTGATCCTTAATGCCTAAATTTAACCACCAAACCCAGCACAAAATCCATTTATATAAAACACCAAACTTAGTATTAGGGTTTATAACTAACGAATTCCACAAGTTTTGGTGTTTATGTTTTGAAGGACACATGTTTGATTATCAAGGAAAGCACATTCAAAATGCGGAACCAGGAAAGCGAAAAATAAACAAATAAGGAAGAAGCCCACCTACCTTGTAGATATGGGCCCCAAACCCACCAGAAGGCGGTCTAGGCCCAGCCAGAGGCCCACTAGGTGAAGGCGGTAGCAAGGTAGGCCCACCCTTTGCTAGGCGGTGCCATCACTCATGCGGAGGGCGGTGCGCTAGGGATCTCCTCTGAATATTCTCTCCAACCGCCCTTTGGAGTAGTATAAGAGAAGGGGAGAGCCCCCTCTCTCATAGACACCACAAGGGCTCTCGTCATTCCATTTGCCAAGATGTAAAAGTAGTATAGGATTAGTTGGGAGTTAGGGAGAGATGCTCAAGTTCCAGCAAAGTCCTCGGAGGTTTGGTATAGTCTCATATCATTCCTTTATAAGACTCGAGTATCAATATATTTATCTTCTCTAATTACTGAAATGTCCTTCATGGTTATCTAGTTCACACCTTAGTTGGTTAGCTAAGTTTGGTTAGTGTAGTGGTTTTACACCTTGGCATGGGTTCTCCGCTCGACCGAGTGCTCTAGTTATCATATGTGGCTAGAGTAGTAATCGATAGTATAGACATGGTGTCTAGACTATAGGTTACCTAAGTTTGCGCCTAACCCCACAGATAGTTGTGGTAGCCCTAGTGGTGACAGCTTTGACCATGCCTTTGTAATCCACCATGTTTGGGTTGGTGTTTTTGTAGAGCTTTTGGCAGCCTGACCCCGATCACCCCTTCCCAATCTTTATCTAGGATTAGAAAGGAACTACTGCTCCGAAGTGTTATGGTGTGATCGCTACACTTTATCCACTACTTAGTTAATCCCTTTGGTCTGCTCTAGAATAGAACCATAGTAATAGAGAAGTGTATAGGAACCTTAAACTCACCCATTGTTATCATAGCTTAGCCTATCTACTCTTTTATCTTACTTTGGAGTTCTCCTGTGTGTGTCATTTATACAAAACTCCTACCATTATCACTTACCCCCATATTAGTCTAGACGGTATACTAGTTAGTGGATACATGATGGTCAACTATCAAGTTCTTTAACCATTGCTTCCCTGAGGATAAATATGATACCCTGGAATACTCCTAGGTGAAAGCTACAATGGTATCCGTGCACTTGCGGATTTCTCTGTTTGCGTTAACAAATACCAACAAGCTTTCTGACGCCATTGCTGGGGAAGCAATTGGCGTAAAGATTTTGATATTTGCCTTGATATCTAGTAACCTAGTTTACCACTAGCTTTTGTGGGATTATCCTTGTCTTGTTGATTGTGGAATAAATAGGGCAACACCGGTCGTTTGACCTTCTGGCGCATTTCCACTAGAAAGAAAAGAAGAATCATCATGAGCCCAGGGTGCCCGATCATTCATGAACAATCAACACCTCCACCCTACCATCTCATAGATAGGTATATGCATAGATTCTAACCATGTGCAGATGGAGAGAAGGTCACCATCAAAAGGAGACAAAACCATCATATGTGAGGGAACAAATACCTTGCATCGCTCACAATTCCATCACAAATTGTGGGTGATGATGCAATTGATCAAGGTATGTGATTCACCATTCAATGTTCGCACATCCATTTGAGTTAATCTCATGTTTATCCTTTCATGCTTCCTTTCTCTACGCTAGTATGCTTTGGTTTGGATGTGTTGGTCATACATCTTTTAAATTAAGCATGGTGCTTAGTTTGAAGTTTGGATGCAATGATCATACTTTCATAGGCTTTTTAAATTAAGCATGGTGCTTAGGTTAATTAGCCTACCTTTATCAAATTGGACATGGAGTCTAGTTTGATTTTTGAACCAAAACTGCTAGTGTAGAATTTTGTTGCATGCATGGACTAACCCCTGCAGGAAATTATCAAATTCATGTGGGTAAGTCCTTGAGATGAATTCATAATGGAGATAAATCAAGACTTATTTGGTGACCTTTGAATAAACAAAGGTTTTGAATCTAAAAAAAGGGGCTCTCATTGCTAACTGAACATGAATACCAACTTTTCATTAGCATAGAGGAAAACCTTTAGCTCATAACATCAACCACTATCATTTCAAAAACCTTTGTAAAATCCCTTGGGTATATATGGTCCACTAACCTGATGCAGGGGTGAAACCTTGATAAAAAAATGAATCACACACCCCCAAGCCAAAACCACACGAAGATCACGATGGCATGGCAAAAACAAGAAGTGCAATCATCCTTATCCATCTCTAGGATGAGATGATGCCAATTCGAGCTAAAATGCAATGGAGAAGTCATGCTCAATAGACTTAAAACGGTGAGCCCTTGCCGAAGGTAAATCGGTAGTTATCACACATTTGATGCATTCTTAATTTCAAATCTCAATTTTTGCAAATGCATCAATAGTTAAAATTTTTTTTTTACTTTTAAAAAATAAAAATAAAAATAAAAATAATAACATGACTATAGAAAATGAGCTTAAGGACATATTTGTGATACCTTTTATGCCTTGCTCACCATGATAAAGTCATCAAAAAATAATATATATATAATGATAATAAAAATAAAAAAAAAATCATTTTTTAGTTATTAGAGTTTTTTGTTAATAATAATAAAAATAATAAAATATCTGCTTTGCATGATAGACTCGTTTTAACTTAGACTTATATTTTAGAATAAGCTATGACCTCCCTTTCTCCCACAATAAACAAAGAACATGGAGCTAGACAAGTTCCCTTCGGGTATTCTTGGTCACTAACAATTACAGGAACGAAGGGTGAACAATGTCTAAAAACATGGGTGCTACAATACACACTAAGGGGATGCTCCAACACTCACACTTGGCTTTTAGTGTCGAATGACATAAAAGTCCAAGTGTGGGGATCCGACCCTACTCTGCCAAACTCTCGGGCTCCCGTCACGCAGGAACGCTGGTTTGCACTCCATTTCCTCACCCATGATTTGCTCCTATGAGTTTGTGTTTAAAAATGCTAAACATGAAAATAAAACTTAAAATGTGAAATAAAATCTTGCCAAATTATGAACTTGACTTTATAAAGATTGGTCGGTATAAACTTTATTCCTAATTCATATACTTGTTAGTTGTGGATACATCTCTATTAGGAAAACATGTCAACTAAGTTGTTGTGAAGTGAGATATGGTAAAGACTAAAGAAATCCTATCTTTTATATGTATGCTCTTGGAGATTTCTGTTTTGATAAAACTTCAAAATTTATAGCAATACTCCTCCTCAGTGGTGAGATATCCTACCAAAGCCATATGATATTACACATTACAAAACCTTGAAACATATGCTGCTTGTTATCATGTTGAGCTTTGTCAAATTGTTATGACCCTTGAGAGATTCTTGTCATGCACCCACGATCAAGATTCACATACACCTAGATATAATATGCCAACTCTTACACTGAGAGTTGCACAAAAACATGCCATCCGTCAACCAAATAAAAAAAACTCCATGTCATGACCCTCTCTTTCAAAAATCCTCCTTTGCCAAAGAAAATATGGTCTATACAAAAAGGAAAAAAATATTCATGCAAAAAAAGAAAGAAATAATATCCATGCCAAAAGGCATGAGAGAAAAAACAAGAAGAAGAAAAGATATCCCATGTTTTCTAAAATGAAAAAAAGCAAAGAGGGAGAAAGTCATGAAAAAGGAGTCTACACCAAAAAGAGTTTATTTTCCACACACTTGCACTTCTTGATCAAAGTGTATGGCTTGCATCTCCTTGGATCCGGTTTTTGACTTAGCAATATTATGTGATGCAAGTATGCCTCTCTTTTCATCCCTACCCAAAGCTCCACATAAGCCTTTTTAGAAGTAGGATGGAAAAGAAGGCAAATTCAAAAGCCTTTGGTAAAGATATATACTCCATTGAGCGACTTGAGAGTACCATTTGGGGAGAAGTATGCACTATGCTTTCAATTTCAAAAATTACAAAAACTCCAAGTATGCTTCATAGTGGGATAGTGATGACTTGGTGTCAAGGTCGTTTCACTTTTCAACCACTCAAGGCGACATGGTAGACACTTAAAAAATACACAGGTATAAGGAATGACATGGAATAACTTTTATGCTAGCATCATATCTTTTGAAGTCATACTTCATAATTACATATACATTTGCTCGAGGACGAGCAAAAAACAAGTGTGGGGGAGCTTGTTGGCGGTCCTTAACGCCTAAATTTAACCGCCAAACCCCGCATAAAATCCATTTATATAAAACACCGAACTTTGTATTAGGGTTTATAACTAAAGAGTTCCACAAGTTTTGGTGTTTATATGTTTTGAATGACACATGTTTGATTATCAAGGAAAACACATTCAAAATGCGCAATCAGGAAAACGCAAAACAAACAAATAAGGAAGAAGCCCACCTACCTTGTAGATCTAGGCCCCAAACCTACCACAGGGTGGTCCAGGTGGCGAGGCGGGCTAGCTAGGGGGCGGCCGCACCCCCCTTGCTACCTTTCAGGCCCACCCTTCGCTAGGCGATGCCATCACTCATGTGGAGGGTGGTGCACTGGGGATCTCCTCTGAATATTCTCTCCAACCACCCTTTGGAGTAGTATAAGAGGCAGGGGAGAGCCCCTCTCTCACACACACCACAAGGACTCTCGTCATTCCATTTGCCAATATGTAAAAGTAGTATAGGATTAGTTAGGAGTTTGGGAGAAATGCTCAAGTTCTAGAGAAGTCTTCGGAGGTTTGGTATAGTCTCATATCATTCCTTTGTAAGACTCGAGTATTAATATATTTATTTTCTCTAATTACTAAAATGTCCTTCATGGTTATCTAGTTCACACCTTAGTTGGTTAGCTAAGTGTGGTTAGTGTAGTGGTTTTACACCTTGGCATGGGATCTTCTCTCGACTAAGTGGTCTTGTTATCATTTGTGGCTAGAGTAGTAATCAATAGTATAGACGTGATATCTAGACTATATGTTACCTGAGTTTGCGCCCAACCCCACGGATAGTTGTGGTAGCCCCAGAGGTGACAGCTCTGACTGGGCTTTTGTAATCCACCATGTTTGGGTTGGTGTTTTCGTAGAGCTTTTGGTAGCCTGACCTCGATCACCCCTTCCTAGTCTTTATCGAGGATCGGAAAGGAACTGCTGCTCCGAAGTGTTATGGTGTGATCGCTATGCTTTATCAATAGCTTTGTTAATCCCTTTGGTCTACTCTAGAATAGAACCATAGTAATAGAGAAGTGTATGGGAACCTTGAACTCACTTGTTGTCCTCCCAGCTTAGCCTAGCTACTCTTTTATCTTACTTTGGAGTTCTCCTGTGTGTGTCATTTATACAAAACTCCTACCTTTATCACTTACCCCCACATTAGTCTAGACGCTATACTAGTTATAGGATACATGATGGTCAACTATCAAGTTCT
This sequence comes from Miscanthus floridulus, assembly GCF_019320115.1. Classification (NCBI taxonomy): domain Eukaryota; kingdom Viridiplantae; phylum Streptophyta; class Magnoliopsida; order Poales; family Poaceae; genus Miscanthus; species Miscanthus floridulus. The sequence continues at coordinate 35,808,050 of NC_089582.1, forward strand.
TTCACCATTGCTCCCCTGAGGATAAATACGGTACTCTAGAATACTCCTGGGTGAAAGCTACAACGGTATCCATGCGCTTGCAGATTTCTCTGTTTGCATTAACAAATACCAACACTCACTGTTGTTGTGCCCTGGCCATGGTGGGTGCGCTCTAGTGTAGGGTGGTGCTCCGGCGTTCCTGAGCCTCGGCAACTCGGCAAAGCCATGTAGTGGCTCAAGTAGGTGCACGTGTGTGCGTGGTGCTGCGTAGTGGCTAAAGGTGAGGCCTTTGAGCCTCCCATGTTGGGAGTTCATAGTGTGGCAGCCGTGCCAGTGAGATAGAGCAAGGCGGCGCTGCTCATCGTTGTGGCAGGGGAGATAGGCTGGCGGTGCAGTGTTGAGGCAAGGCCGTGGTGAGCCGTTGCCATGCAGGGAGAACCGCAACGCCAATGTAGTCATTTAGGGCGGCGTCTTCTGCTCCGATGACCTCGACGGGCTTTGGCGACGGCGGTCTTCCTCCCCCTTCCTTCTCCCTCCCTCTAATTCTTTTCTCTGGCTTGATGTAGGGTGGGTGTGGCCACTAGGTGGCATCGGGGTAGTCTAGAGGTGCTAGGGCGCTAGGGCTTAGCTTTTCTAGTTGGGCGTGGCCTTGGCAAGGTGGTGGACGGTGGGAAGGGGTAGAGGGTGTACGTGTAGGGTAGATAGGGCCTCAAGGTTAGGGCTTTGGGGCTCGGCGGGGCACGCGGGAACTTTAGCACCCTCCAACTAGACACCGACAGTCAAGGCAAGGACGGTGGTGGCATCACTGTACGGGGCCAGGGCTATGGTCGTCAGCCACAGTGTGGGTGTGAGCTGGGGTGGGTGCGAATGCCATGGATCATGAACGTGGCACATGTCCATGTGAGGCGGGCAATGGCTAGCCATGCAGATGGCGGGGATGCGAGGCTCGGCCTTGGATCCTCATTGGTGGAGGTGCTTTGCTTTGGCGCGACAAAAGCAGAGGAGAGGGAGTGATGAAGGGGATGACAAGTAGGTCTCATGGGGCCTGCTTGTCAGCCATGCGGTGAGGGGAGAAGGTCATGGGCGGTGGCATATTTGGCTAGGGCGCTATCCGAGTGGATGCGGGCATAGGGTGAGCAGGTCGGTGCATCGCTGGGCCATGGGTGCAGGGTCTGGCTAGGCCGCGGGACATGCTTGGCTGCTTGGCCAAGCTTGGCTTGCCGGTTGGCTCTGGGCTCCTATTTCACCCCCTCCTTCCTAATTTCTTTTATATTTTTCCGTTATACTCTTTAGCACCTATGCATGTATACTTGTATTTTACACATGTATATAGCCCTAGTGGGGTCCATGTAGGTGACCTAGTAGGGGTTCTGGATCTAGCCTAGGCCTAGGCCCACACACAAGCATTTTTGCTAGGGGTTGGTTCATGTTTTAATTATCATCACATGAAATCAAGAAGAAGCAACTCACAAGTTGTTTAAATGCATATGCTCACACAACTATTCTTTGGGTCTACTTGTGCAACCAAGGGTTTTCCATCCATGACACTCACCAATCAAGGGTTTCGTAACAAAATTTTGGAAAGTTGGGATTTTTGGGTTGTTGGAATTCCAGGGAAGTTACACACCTCCCCCTCATAGAAATCTTGTCCCAAGATTTAAGGTGTGACGTACCTTTCGAAGAGGTAGGGGGTAAAGCATCCGAAGCTCTGACTCTTTCTCCTAGGTAGCCTCTCTTTCAGTGTGGCTGCTCCACTGAACCTTGCACAAGGGTATGGTGGTGCTCCTTGTTTTCTTGACTACCCTATCAAGTATCTGAATCGAGTGTTCCTTGTACTCAAGGGTGTCCTGGGTATCTAGTGCCTCAGTGGGTACCTACTCATCTGGTAGCTTCAAGCACTTGCGCAGCTGTGATACGTGAAACATAGGGTGCACACCTGCTAATTGTTCAGGCAGCTCCAACTCGTAAGCGAGCTTGCCAACTCTATGATAGATCCTATAGGGTCCCACAAACCTTGGGGCTAGTTTTCCCTTCCACATGGAATTTGATGGTGCCTCAGAGTGGGGAGACTTTGAGATAGACATAATCCCCCACTTCGAACTCAAGATCTCTCCGTTGGTTATCGCCTGGCTCTTTCATCGACTTTGAGCAATCCTTAGATTTTCTCGCACTTGGGTGACTCCTTCTTCTGCCTCTTGAATCTTTTCTAGGCCAAATAATGATCTCTCTCCTACTTCTAACCACATCAGCATGGTATGACACTTCCTCCCATATAGAGCCTCAAATGGTGACATCTTGAGGCTGGCTTGCTAGCTGTTGTTGTAGGAGAATTATGCGTGAGTTGAACTCTTCTCCCAGTATGTACCATACTTCAAAACACAAGCTTAGAGCATGTCTTCCAGGATCTAGTTCACTCTCTCAGTCTATCAATCTATCTGGGGGTTATAAGCTATGCTATAGTCTAGTCGAGTCCCAATTGCCTTATGTAGATTCTTTCAGAACTTAGACACATACTGAGTTCCTCAGTCTGATACTATGCTAACTAGAGCTCGATGAAGTCTGAGGATGTTATCCACGTATAACTCCACTAGCTTCTCGACTCTATAGTCAGCCCTGACTGCTATGAAATGGGCCACTTTGGTTAGTGTGTTGGCTATTACCCATATAGAATCATAGCCTTTCGGGGTTTGGGGTAGTCCGACTATGAAGTCCATGGATATACCTTCACATTTCCACAATGGAACATCTAACGGCTTCAATACACCTGCAGGTCTCTGATGCTCTGCCTTGACTCTGTTGTAGATGTCGCATCGTGCTACATGTCCTGCAATATCTGCCTTCATGTTCTTCCACTAGAAGAGCTTCCTCAGGTCTGCGTACATCTTGGTGCTTCGTAGGTGGAGGTAGTACTTGGAATCGTGTCCTTCTGCTAGGATTTCTCCTTCTAGGGCTTCATCTGAGGGTACACAGATTCTATCTTTGTACCAAACTGAACCTTGTTCATCCTCTCTGAACTCAGGACACTTGCCGAGCTCCATGAGCTCCCGTATCTCCTGAATCTCAGGGCAATTCTGTTGAGCCTCACGGATTTGCTTTCCGAGGTTGTGTTGTACCCAAAGTTCATTCAACTTATTCTTGGGTATCACCTCTATTTGGAGCTTGTCCATCTCCTGGCACAGCTCTGGCGGTATGGTGCTAGTCAGTAGGTTGTTGCAATAGCTCTTGCGACTCAAGGCATCCGCTACTACATTGGATTTCCCTAGGTGATAGTGTATCTCCAAGTTGTAGTCCTTGATCAGTTCTAGCCATCGGCGCTGTCTCATGTTCAGATCTTCCTGAGTAAAGAAGTACTTCAAGCTCTTATGATTTGTGTAGATGTCACATTTGTTCCCGATCAGGTAGTGTCTCCAAATCTTTAGAGCGTGCACAATAGCGGTATGCTCAAGATCATGGGTAGGGTAGCGCTGCTCGTGCTCCTTTAACTATCGAGAGGCATAAGCAATAACCCTTCCATTCTGCATTAGAACACAACCAAGACCTTGTCTGGAGGCATCACAAAAGACCATGAAATCTTGCCGGATATCGGGTAAGGCTAGCACTGGTGTGGTAGTGAGCTTCTCCTTTAGAGTTTGGAAGCTCTGTCCACATTCTGGGGTCCAGTTGAACTCCTCAGTCTTCTTCAGAAGGTTGGTCATAGGCTTAGCTATCTTGGAGAAATTCTCAGTAAAGCAACGGTAATATCTCGCTAAACCAAGAAAACTCTGGATGTCCGTCACGTTGCGGGGTTGTTCCCATTCCTTCACAGCCTCAATTTTGGTGGGATCGATAGCTACTACTTCAGCAGTGAGTATGTGTCCTAGGAAGGCAACTTCTTCGAGCCAGAACTTGCATTTGCTAAATTTGGCATACAACTAGTTCTGTCCTAGCTTTTCCAGTAATATCCTCAAGTGTTGTTCATGTTCTTCTACGGTAGCTAAATAGACTAGGATGTCATCAACGAATACCACCATGAACTTGTCTAATTCATCCATGAACACCTTGTTCATCATGTTCATAAAGTAGGCTGGGGCGTTAGTGAGCCCGAATGACACTGTTGTCAACTCATACTGCCCATACCTTGTGACAAAGGTTGTCTTAGGTATGTCCGGAGCGAAGGTCAATCTTGGAGAAGAACTTGGCATTCCTCAACTATCCAGCAAGTCATCTATTCTCGGCAATGGGTACTTGTTCTTAACGGTCACAACATTCAGGTTCCGATAATCTATGCACATCCTCATGGAACCATCCTTCTTCTTCACAAACAACACGGGAGAGCCCCAAGGTGAAGCACTTGGCCTGATATACCCTTTGTCGGACAACTCCTTAAGCTGTTTCTTAAGCTCCTCTAGTTCATCAATCGACATGCGGTAGGGTCTCTTTGCAATGAGTCATGTACCAGGCAAAAGGTCAATCACAAACTCAGCATCCCGATCAGGTGGCATACCTGGCAATTCCTTAGGAAACACATTAGGATACTCATGTATTATGGGTGCCTCCTCCACGGATTTGGCCTCCAAGGCGCACAACATGGACACTGTCCTCTCATGATTGGGTTCACCACAGATCACAAGGCCGCTTGGGTGGGTTATCTCCACATATTTTGGTGAACAAGATGTTACTCCTTTGTGTCTAGTCAACCAGTCCATCCCTAGTATGACATCCAAACCATTGGAGGGAAGCAAGGTGAGATTGGCTAGAAAGGGAAGTCCTTCTATCGTGATACTCACTCCCTGACACTTCTTTGTGCATCTAATGTTGCCCAAGGGGGAACTAGTGTCAATAGACTTTTTACTGTTTACACTGAATTTTGGAATGAAGACGCGGGAACCCGAGATTTTGGGGATTTGTTATGAAAAGCATGATTTCTACGGAATCGGCTAATCCAGATAGGTATCAGAATCGGCTAAACAGCTATGATGTCATCATCCAATTAGGTTCGGACTCTACTGATTTCAAGGATGGTAACGACCAAGGCTAAGACGTGTTGGACTTCACGAGAAAGGAAAGGATGGAGTCCAAATTATCTTAATTTTGGATGTTTTCTTCTATTCCAAGTTTGTGATGGTCCTATTCGACTAGGTCTCATGTTTAGCCCTTGGGTATAAATAGTATATCCCAGCTATTGTGATATCAACCAATCAATCAATACAACATCTACTTTTTGGCTTCACGCCAACCCTTAGTAGTAGGAGTACTGTAGATCTTGATGAGTTCTTCGATGAGCAGGGCTGCATCGGTTTTCGATCTTCGGTTTGCTTGTGAGTGCCGTCATGAGTTGTATCATTATTAGTAAGGCTGCATTGTTTGACCTCGTACTGATTTTGGTATAATCACCAGTTATCGATATTGTTAAGTTTAGTATTTTACTATATTTAACAATATCACCAATTTACCCGGTTAAGGTTAAGATTCATTGGTTTCAATCATATTAATCTATCTTCTGATTGTACTATCATGATCGAAGTCCTTCTTTTGATGTTAGATTCTGCCATATCGACTAATTTATCTTAATCTTAATGAAGCATGGTGCGTGCTCAAAGCTTTGCTTTGTTAAGGATAGATTCATTGGTTAATAATCTCCAATCTAGCGTCTACTATCATCGCTGCATCAGTTGACCTATTTAATAGAGATGTTAGATTCAGGTTTGCTAATTAATGGGTTTATTTATTAGCAATGCATGGCTTTGTTCACTTGCTATGATTACATAAGCTATATAGCCGATGGTTTGTGCTTACACACTTATAACATGTTTTCATAATTCTGTTGAACTATGAATAAATCTATTGGCTCATTGGTTTTTAGCTTATTGCCCTGCTGCCACCGCTGTCTTAGTTTGATCCGATTGGTGGTGATAATAGATTAGAATCCGGCTAGTTTATATGTTTATTTGTATTAAATGGTCGACTGATAACATGTTATACATGATTTATATTGCATCGGCTAATTAGCCAATAGCCTGCACTTCATTGTTTTATTCTATTATATGATAGCATTGGTTGAATAGCTGATAGCTTGTGCTTTCACTACATAACATGTTTGTGAGAATCTGTTTATGCATGATTAAACTTGTGAGTTAGATAGCTTTATTTTTATTATCTTTATCAACGCTGCATCATCTTTGAACTGTTTGGTAATAATAATGAGCTAGATCTAGATGATTTATAAGTCTGATTATGTTTAAGTAGACAATTACCTTCATGTTATTTTCTTTCCATCAATTTTGTTGGCTCAGTATTTTATGTTAACCATGCCCTTTTTAGCCGATAATGCTTATTTTTGATGCCTCATTGCTGGATATCGACTCTTTAGTCGATAGCCTTATCTGATTGGCTTTCAGCCGCACAATTGGAACTGTCTGGAGCAACACCAACAAGTTCCACCTTAAATTACTGATCAACCCTTTCCTTGTCAATTGCAGGTCAAATTGACTGGTACGCCTTCGGATTCAAAATCGGCTTGTCCTGCATCGAAAGGACGTTCAGGCTTGCCGTTGTGTTTACCAACATGGTGATCCAGATTTCTGCGTCGACATATTTTCTGGCACGCCCGATAGGACCACGATCATCATTGGGATGGATAATAGCACGATTCTCAATGTTCATTATGAGGAGTTGCTAGAAGCAGATAAACAGATTATTCAGAGGGCAACAAAAGAATTTCAAGACAAGTGCCTAATGTCCTATGCTAGGATGCGTGATAAGATCATTCAGAAGGCTCCATTGCCAAAAGTTTTTCTGCATGGATAGAAGGATGTTGAGGAAGAAACTGAGAAGAAAGCTGTTGTTGACCTCATTCACAAGTCCATTCATGAAGCTCTTGGAAATCACAATGAAGTGTTTCTAAATACATTTAGAAACATTATGAAGGATGCACTTTATGGAGTGACATCTGAACAAGTTGGGCCTGCATATTTCAACGTTCCTCATCCATCAACTGTTGGAAGTAACAAAGCCAGTACAAGTCAACCGCCAATCAATCGGCAACTATTGCCACCCCCAGATGCTTCTAACATGCAGACAGCTCAGCTTCCTTTTGGACAACTTCAGCAGCCTCTAGTGCAGCAGCCAACCGCACCAGCTGCATAGCCGGTTGTGCAATAACTGATGCAATCCTCTCAGATGGTCACATTCAATACTTCAAGTCAGATACCTCCATAGGTTCAAAAAATATCTCCATCAATCCAGAGGATTACCAAGGATATTGATCTAGCTTATTTTAATAGTCGACTTCAGGGGTCAATGGCACAGGGAACTCGACAAGTTGAATATCCACATGGATATCATGCTATTTCTGATGCTAACACTTATGATTATGCGCCTCATCCAGGGTATTAGAATCCTCAGGCTTATAATTACAATACTCAACAACTTCAGCAAGGACGGCAGGTTGCAGGCATGAACCCTGATGACTTAATGAATAGAATAACTTACATGATGCAAAATCAATTTGGTTTGAAGCTTAAGGATCAAACTGGCATGTATCGGTGTCCGTACCCAAAGTGGTTTGATCTAGTCGCTCTCCCATTACGCTATAGTGTTCCCAATTTTTCTAAATTTTTTGGGCAGGATGGAACATCGACCATGGAGCATGTTAGCCGATTTATTGCTCAGTTGGGAGAAGCATCTATTGAAGAGGCTCACAGAGTTCGATTCTTCCCTCTATCTTTGTCTGGACCGGCCTTCACTTGGTTTTCATCACTGGAACCAAATTCAATTAGAGGATGGGCCAATTTGGAAAAGAAATTCCATGCATATTTCTATACTAGAATAGGGGAGATGAGAATTATAGATCTGACAAATATGAGGCAGAGAAATAAAGAATCAAGTGCCAAATTTATTCAAAGATTCAGGCAAGTTAGAAATCAATGTTATTCATTGAATCTGTCTGATGGCCAATTGGCGGATTTGGCCCTTCAAGGGATGTTGCCAGCAATCAAGGAGAAGTTTTCTGGACAAGAATTTGAAATTTTAGCTCAACTAGTTCAGAAAGTATCAGCTTATGAAAGCTGATTCCAGAATATGCGCAGGGATAAATATCAGAAAGGGGTTGCCACAGTTGACTCATATTATTCAGGCACAGATGATGAAGGATTAGAAGTTGGGATTGCCGAATGGACATGGAACAAGAAACCTGTATCATGTCCTTGGGTGAAGGTTACAAAGGATACTTATGATTTTGATATCACCAAGGTTGACCAGATCTTCAATTTATTGCTAGAAAAAGGGTAGGTTCAGTTATCACCAAATCATACAATTCCATCGGCTGAGGAGCTCAAGAAGAGGTACTACAAGTTCCATAATTCTGTGTCCCATAATACTAATGATTCCAATGTTTTTCACTAGCATATTCAAAAGACCATTATGCAAGGGAAGATCAAGTTTGAATTGACTAAAAAGCCGATGAAGATAGATGGGCATCTTTTTCCTATAGGGACAAACATGGTGGACATTCAGATGATCAAAGGGAAGACCAAGGTGTTGACATCGGCTAAAGCAAAAGAAGCCGAAATAGTCGATCCGAGGGTGCAGATGTCAGCTAGTGAATACAGGGAAGCTAAGCAGCGACATGATGAATGAAAGAGCCGATATGAACAAGGTGACACTTCAAGTGCTGATGCTATGTGCCTCGTATTACCTCTCGGATTTTGTTGAACAAGTGGCAATGCCAGCAAGAGAAAGACTACCAGCATTGGCTTGAAGAGGAGGAATATAGGCGTCAATGTGAAGAAGAGAGGTATGAAAGAGAACAAGCTGAGTCACATTGGAATTGTCCTTTCTTCAGACAATGCTGGAATGAAGGTTTGAGGTTGCCTAAAAAAATAACTGTCCTAAATGTAGTGATCAATATTGGGAGTTTAGACAATCTTAAACCAACCGCTGATCTGTCTATGAGCATTTGAATTATTGGCATAATGACATGGATCGACGCATAAAAAATGAAAGGGATCATAATCGGCTAGGCAAACGTATAGTTGATCAAGATTAGGCCGATTATGAGGAAAAAGAGGAAGAGTATGTTTGGCAAGATGGCCAGTGATGCCCGAGTGGTTTGACAAGAAGTTAGAAAAGAAGGGTGCAGCGCTTGAGGAGCAAAGAGATAGAGAGGGATCAGATTCAGAGATCTAGTAAACCTCAAGTATGGCGCGCCAAGCAAACAATCGATAAGGGTAAACCATCGGCTAATATACATATGGCTTTTCTTTTACCTCCAGAATTCAGAGCTGTTTCAAATCAAGAGTATGAAGATTCTGATGAAGAGGAGATTGAAGAAGCAATTGCACATTTAACCCTCTTGCCACAACAAGCTGTATTCGACAAACCAGCTCATCATCGGCATTTGAAAGCCTTATACATAAAAGAATTTGTTGATGGAAAGCCGATGACCAAGATGTTAATTGATGGAGGAGCTGTTGTCAATCTGATGCTTTACACCACATTCCGAAAGCTTGGAAAGGGTCTTGGAGATTTGATTGAAACTGATATGATACTCAAGGATTTTGGTGGTAACGCATCCAAGACTCGGGGGGCATTGAACGTCGAATTGATGATTGGGAGTAAAACTTTGCCTACTACTTTCTTCGTCATCGATGGTAAAGGTTCATATAGTCTGCTCCTTGGACGGGACTAGATTCACGCTAATTATTGCGTTCCATCAACAATGCATCAATGTCTCATTCAGTGGCAAGGAGATAATATTGAAATGGTTTAGGCTGACACGTCTGTAAGTGTTGCATCAGCCGATCCAGTATATTGGGAGCTTGAAGATTGTGAATGTTTTTCTAGTAAGCTTTGGGAAGGAGGAATCATTCAAGTCAGCAATGATAGCAAATAGCTGATCCAAGCAATCGGCTCTGAAGGTTTGTTTTAATGGATTCCCCAATTGATGATATAGAGGGGAAATTAGGGCAGGGTTTTATGTTGGCTGATGAATTAGAAGAAGTTGATATTGGTCTTGGAGAAAGTCCTAGGCTGACTTATGTAAGTCCTAAATTGGATCCTGAGTATAAACAAGAACTAATAAATCTTTTGAAAGAATATAAAGATTCCTTTGCTTAGGAATATTATGAAAAGCCTAGTTTAAGCCGATCGATTGTTGAACATCGGCTACCTATTAAATCTAGATATCGGCCTTTCAAGCAAGCACCAAGAAGATTTAAGCCTGAGATGCTTGATGAAATTAAAAAGGAGATTACAAGGTTATATGAGGCTAAGTTTATCCGACTATGCCGATATGCAGATTGGATTTCAAATATAGTCCCTGTGTATAAGAATGGAAAATTAAGGGTATGTATTGACTTCAGGGATTTAAATAAGGCTACACCAATGGATGGTTATTCAATGCCAATAGCTGATTTATTAGTGGATGCAACCTCGGGATACAATGACATCAGCTTCATGGATGGTAATGTAGGATACAATCAAATTTTCATGGATGAAGAAGACATATCTAAAACTGCTTTCAGGTGTCCTAGTGCTATCGGCTTATATGAGTGGGTTGTGATGACTTTTGGTTTGAAAAATGCCGGTGCAACTTATCAACGGGCTATGAATTATATTTTTCCGAAGTTGATCGGCAGATTAGTCAAAATTTACATTGATGATGTGGTTGTGAAATCCAAAGGTTATAAAGAACACTTGGTTGATTTGCGAGAGACCTTGGAGTGCATACGACAACATGGTTTGAAGATGAATCCTAACAAATGTGCCTTTGGGGTATCAATAGGACAATTTCTGGGATTCATGGTTCATGAGAAAGGAATTGAGGTTGGACAAAAAAGCATGAAAGCTACTGATGAAGTAGTGCCTCCAACAAACAAAACAGAATTGCAATCTTTGATTGGTAAGATTAATTTCATTAGAAGGTTTATTTCCAATTTATCTGAGAAGATCCTTCCTTTTTCTCCTTTGTTAAAGTTGAAAGCCAATCAAGAATTCAAATGGGGTGATGTACAACAAAAGGCTTTTGAAGAAATTAAAGAATACATGAAGTCCCCACCTGTGTTAATTCCTCCACAGCGTGGTAAGCCTTTTAAGTTGTATGTGTTGGCCGATGACCATACTATTGGATTTGCCTTGATGTAAGAATTTGAGGGAAAAGAATGAGTAATCTTTTATTTAAGTAGAAGGCTTTTGGATCCAGAAACAAGATATTCTCCTATTGAAAAGCTATGCTTATACCTATATTTTTCTGGCACCAAATTGCGTCATTATTTACTATCGGCTGAGTGCACAGTGGTGTCTAAAGCCAATGTGATCAAGCACATGTTGTCAATGCTGATTTTCAATGGAAGAATCGATAAATGGATCCTTGCACTATCAGAGTTTGATTTAAGGTATGGATTGGCCTTAGCGGTTAAAGGACAGGTGATGGTGGACTTCGTAACCCAACACCATGGATCACGTGTCAACTTTATGGAGCGAATGCCTTGGACATTATTCTTTGATGGTTCATCATATAAGCAAGGAGGTGGAATTGTCATTGTTATTATTTCCCCTCAGGGGGCAAGTTTTGAGTTCGCTTTTTCTATCATGCCAATGTCCACCAACAATCAAGCCGAGTATGAAGCTATTCTTAAAGGACTTCAACTTCTTCAAGATGTAAAGGCCGATTCTATTGAGATATTTGGAGATTCACAATTGATAATTAATCAATTGATCATCCTTTATGAGTGCAAGTATGATATTCTAAAGAATTATTACAACAAGTGTCGATAATTAATTGATGAGTTCCCGATAGTTACCATCAAGCATATTCCTAGAGATTAGAATCAAGGAGCCAATCGGCTAGCATAGAGTGCTTCTAGTTATCGGCAAAGTTATGAGATCTTTAACAATGAAATTGGTGTCGATGATTGGAGAAGTGAAATAGCTGATTATCTTAAAGATCCATCACAGAAGGTTTCAAAGAAGTTAAGATACAAATCAATTAAATATGTGTTGCTTGATGGTTAATTATATTATAAGACAGTCGATGGCATTTTTCTTAAGTGTTTAAATCAAGAAGAAGCAAAGGTCCTGATGGGAGAAGTCCATGATGGAGTTTGTGGAGCTCATCGATCAGCTTATAAAATTAAGTGGATTATTTAGAGATCTAGATATTTTTGGCCGACGATGTTGGAAGATTGTTTTGAATATTACAAAGGATGTCAAGATTGCCAAAAATTCGGTAATGTTTAGAGGTCACCAACATCGGCTATGAACCCAATTATCAAACAATGGCCGTTTAGACGATGGGGTATTGATCTAATCGGCCAAATTTTCCACCATCTAGCAAGGGGCATAAATTCATATTGGTAGCAATGGATTATTTTACTAAATGGGCTGAGGCAGTACCATTGAAGATGGTGACATCCAAGAATTTGGTTGATTTTGTTAAGGAGCATATCGTCTATCGATTTAGGATTCCTCAAACTATTACCACTGATCAAGGATCAATGTTCATATCTGAAGAATTCAAAGATTTTGCTACAGATTTGGGGATTAAATTATTAAATTCTTCTCTATATTATGCTCGGGCTAATGGACAAACAAAAGCTTCTAATCAAAGTTTGATCAAATTGATTAAAAGGAAGATTGATGAACAACCAAGGAAGTGGTATTTGATGTTGAATGAAGCATTATGGGCTTACAGGATGGCTTGTCATGGATCGACTAAGTGCTCACCATATGAGTTAGTTTATGGACATGAAGCCATCCTTCCATGGGAAATAAAGACTGGATCAAGACGTATAGCGTTTCAAGAAGACTTGACAGTCAATGATTACAAGATCCTTATGATGGATGATTTAGAAGATTTAAATTGTCATTGGCTACGTGCTTTGGAAAATATTGAAGCTAATAAGTTGAGAATTGCCAAATATTACAATAAGAAAGTCAAATCCAAGCAATTCTATCAGGGTGAGTTAGTTTGGAAGGTGATATTGCCGATTGGGACTAAGGACAGGAAGTATGGCAAGTGGTCGCCTAATTGGGAAGGTCCCTATCATATAAGTCGATTTGTGCCTGGCAATGCTTATATTTATGAAACATTAGAAGGAGAAGAGTTTTCTAGAGCACTTAATGGAAAATTGTTCAAGAAGCATTACCCAAGTATTTGGGTCGATGCTTGATAGCCGATTGTATTGTCATCGACTCTAATAGCCGATACCGAAGGGTATCGCCTCTAGAACAAAAATAAGAAAGACAAATTAGCCTAAAAGGGCAAAAGCCGATGCGATATGCATCACCTATAGAGCAAAAACAAACCACAATAGGTGATTGAATTGAAGGGAGATCACTGTTACAGGGCCGATGATTACAAAGTGTTTTCTACAAAGAAAATTACATTGGCTAATATACTGACACATAATCAATAGTTTAAATGAGAAAAGGCATCCCCTTGAAGAGCGTGTCGGCATCTCCAATATAATCTGAGTTTTTGGGATCGGATGGAGGATGAAGGGGAAGGTATCCACAACTCTGAGATCCTTACAGATATGGGGCAGCACCATTCCGAAGACGAGAAGACTCAAGTGGTGTCACAAGACTTCTTCTAGTTACGGTGGTTGGATCCCTTGCTTGACAAGGAGCTAGGATGAGGAATACATTCGCCCTAACCACAAGAATTCTTCTAGTTACAGAAGTGATTTGTGCCAAGGCACTGAACCATGGAGGATCCAACATTTTTAGGACTACACGGGGATACAGAGATGAAAGAAGCAAGATGAAAATTGAAGTCCTTCTCGTAGGGCCGATGGAGTATTTATATCCATCAAAGGAGCGAGGATTCTAGTGGCACTCGTGAATCTACAGTACACTCATGAGTTTTTTTAAAAGTAAGATGGAGACAAAAGACACAATGTGCCTAAATGCCAAGTGCCCGTGAGCCTATAGCAAGCTTGTGAACGTTAGAGGATGAGAATGGCGACGCAGAAAGATAACTTTACAGCAAGCATGACAGGCAGAATTATTCAAACTTTAACACTAGCAATAATAGTAATTGAGAGTTCATCCAAGTGTTAAAGTTATTACAACCACGAGCATAAAAGAGTTTGGGATTACAAATTCAGAGTCTCCCAAATTGTTTTCAAGGCATTCAGACGGATTGCATCGGCTTCTGCAATTAGCCGATTATCTTGTTCTACCGATCCAGGGATGGCCTTGAGCTTGTTACGGATGGTCTTGGCCTCTTTATACTTGGCCACAATCTCCTTCTTCTTCTCACTGACTGCCTTTGGGAGTTGAGTCAGATTGTATTCCTTAAGATGGATAGGAGCATTAACATCTTCTAGCCCTTTTTGTAATTGGGCCCGCCTGGATTTAAGCTGATCAAGCTCTTAGTCGATCTCTGAAGGAGCCTTGGAAAGATTATCGATTGTTTGCCTCAGATCTTCAATCTCCTGTTTGCTTGCTTCATCCAGGCTTCTCTGAGCTTCATGATCGGCTAATCGCTTCTTGGCCCCGATGACTTTGGATTCTTGGCCCTCAATATAAGACACCGGCGATAGAGCATAAAAAAGTTCTGGACTTAGCTCACTTTTGATAGAGCGGAAGATGCTGCGGATTGGCTCTGCATTCTAGACAAGATCGGCTATGTCTTGCTCAAGGTAAGGCAATATTTCTCATAGTCGATCCTTGACTGCATCTGTAACAACCCAGGAAAAATCCCTTAACCCAAAAATCACAACTTTCAAAAACTTTTTAGAAAAACCCTTGTATGGTGAGTGTCATGCTAGGAAAACACCCTAGATGCACAAGTAGACCCTAAGATTAGCTTGTATGAGCATATGCCTTTAATAACTTGCGATTTGCTTTTTCATGATTTCATGTGATGTAATTAAAATAAAATAAACTTGATGCTTGTGTGTTGCCAACCCTTGGCTTGGATGCTAAAACCCTAGATGACCCCTAGTGGACCCCACAAGGATGCATACATGCTTGGCAACAATTGTATAGTGTATAGGTGCCCAAGGTATAGAATAGAAAATAGAAAGGGAAAGGAATAGAATGGAGAATAGAAAGAGCAAACCAGCCTGAGCGGCCCCGCCGGCCGGCCTGGCCCAGCCGTGCCCACACCTGCTCCCGCTCCCCATGCAGCCTGCACGTGCTTGGCCCAATGAAGTGGCCCACTTGGCCAGCCATCCTCACCCATGCTCGCGTGCCCATAGCCTGCCGCACGGCCTAGCGCCACGGCCGAAGCGCCCGTGCCCGCGCCTGCTTTCCCCCCGCTGCCATTGACCGGTGGGACCACCATGTCATCCCCTTCCTCCCTCTCCCTCTCTGCTTTTGGTGAGTCTGACCCCGACTCGAGTTCGGAGCGGGAGCAACACCGATCACGATCATCCCTGCTCTCCGTCTCGCTACGAGTACTATGGATGGCCACCACATCGATGATCTGCACCACCACACCCATCCCCAGCTGGTGCCGCCTATTGTGATGTCGCTCGCCATGGCCTATGCCTCTACCACCCTCTGTCACCCCCGTGCAACGCTCTTGACTAGCCGCCGCTCCAAATTAGAGGCGCCAAAGAACGCCAGCGCTCCCACCGGTCCCCAAAACCCTAGCTTAGAGCCCCCAATCACCCTACACGTGTCCCCCAAACCTTCCCCGCCATCCGGCGCCCGCCATGGGCAAGCTCAAGCTATAAAAGCCCTGACCTCGGCACCCTAGCTATTCCCATCTACCCCACCGCCACTCGGTTGCCACAGCCGCACCACACCATGCTGAAGAGAAGGGCCAAGGGGAGAAGGAAGGAGGCGCCATTGCCCCAATGCCATCCAACGCCGCAGAGCCATTGTCAGAGCCGAAGACGAAGCCGTTTGTCTGCACCGATGCAGCAGCTTGGCACGGCACTGCATTGCCTCACCATAGCCCCGACTCACCACCGCACTGCTACCCAAGCCACCACGAGCCCCACGTTGAGCCCCCAGACCCCCTGCTCTGCTTTGCCGGCATGCACGCCATGGCCGCCGTCACGATCTCTACCCTAGAAGGCTCAAAGGTGGAGCCTTTGGCCGTTTTTGAGCACAACACACACGCACACATGCCTTGTGGTCGTAGCGCAGTGACACTAAGCCACCTAGGCTCAGGAACGATTGCGCCGGCACATAGCACACACAGGCGCTCACTGCAGCTAGACCCCACCGCGGTGGAGCCCTGTTCTGGCCACCACGACCTGGTAGAGGTTCTAGCGACCCCACGGCAAGCTTTGGCCCACCGCGAGCTTCAAGAAGCCCTAGGCCATGCTAGCCCAGCCCTTAGGACCTGCTATTCATGTTCATGCCACTAGCAAGTGCACGCGCACTTGGCGCCGCCGTGCCGAGCGCGTCCTCGCTGGAGCCGACCACCTCATAAACCGAGTAGCCAAGCATCTTCGCCATAGTCGCGCGAACCCCACCACCTTGATAGTTGAAGGCAAAGCCTCTGGTTTGCCCTAGGACATCATAGCCGATCGCTCGTCAGAGCTCCGCGCGCGCCTTGCCGCAGTATGGACACCACCGTGCCCCTTGGTCGCCGCTGACTGGTCCTTTGTCTGGCCTGTGACCTCAATTAAAGGGAAGAAGCTGCCCTTGGGCTCAATTGAGCGCATGGCCACTCCACTGTGGCCCGCCGCCGATGCAGTGGCACCGCCGCCGTGGCCAGCCTTGCCTAAGCGCTTTTGTCTCGCCTTGACGTCCTTGCCGTGTCCACCAGAGTTCTAGGAGGCCGTAGGAGCCTTGCCAAGCCCTATTTGGTTCTTAGACGCGCATTGCCATCACCGTTGTGCCACCGCGCCCATTGTGTCACCATGGCAGGCCACGCCAGGCGCCCGCTGCGTCGCCTTTAGTCCCTTGCTGCCCTCGTCGTGACCCCGTGGAACCCTAGGAAACCCCAGCTGCCCCGCCAAGCCGCCGTAGCGCCTGGCCGTGTGAGTTCACCACTGGCAAGAGCATGATAGAGAGGAAGAGAGTAGTCGCGCCCCTTGTCCACACCCGCGTGCACCCGGTGCACTATGCATCGTGCGCACCCGCGCCCGCATGAGCCTGGTCCACCAAGGGCCGTGCCTGTGGTCCGCGGTGTGCTAGAGGGCTAGTCCACCATGAGCCAAGCCTATGGACTTGGCCCAGTAGGAGCCCATCTAGCCACGTGGATAGCCCAGCCGGTCGACACGTGTCTGGGCCAGGCCGGCCCAATCTAGCCCATATCCGGCCCATCAAGGCCCAGTCCGCGTTGACCATTGACCTGACCCCACCTGTCAGCCACTATTGACCATGGGTCCCACCTATCAGTGACTATTTGATCGCCGGCCAGCCAGGAGCCACCACGTGTCAAGCCCTGGTTTTTCTGAGTCTTTTTCTTTTTCAGAAAATAGATTAAACTTTGAAAATTCGTAGAAAATTCATAAGATTTTAGAAAAATATGGAACCAGTGTCCAATTTTTTCTAAAATCAAGCTCTGTGTCATAGGATTATGTTTGAGGATCTTTTGTTTTTCCATTGCTTCTTTGTGATTGTCTATAGGAGTCACTTATCGTGGCTATATGTCTCATTGACAGACCCGAGGGAGCCGCTGACTGAGGAGGATGACCCGAACTACATGGAGGAGCTTGGAGACGACCTGACCATAGGTGCCACGTCCCACCCAACCTCGTAGAATCCTAATAGACATGCAATAATATAGGTGCTAGTGCTTTATTTTCTGCAATTGAACTGTGATAGGTTGCATGTTAGAATTACTTGTGCCATTACCTTGATGCAACCTTCACCCCCTGCACACCCGTTGATAGGCTAGTCGCTCGATAACTACTTGATACTTACTTCAGCTATGCATTATATCTGTGATGTGATGTTTAGTGGAAGAATGATTGTGAGTGGCTATGGCACCTGGTACCGATAATATGGTAATAACTGGGGAGATCTTGGCATGTGTCTTGGGTGTGTGGTGAGGGTCGAGTTGACCGAGCAAGATTCTATGATGAGTCTTTGGACAAGTCTTGCCAGGGGGGTGTGACCTAGGCATCCCCCATGAGAGGTACCTATGGTGGGTACATGTGAGATGAGAAGGTCCCGGGGAGGAGTGTCTTCATGGGATGAATCCATGGGATGGAGGTGCTGTTGAAGCACGGGGTGTTGGTTATCCCCAATTGAGAAGATATCTTGTCTGGCCCCCCTAAGGACTGGTATGCCAAGAGAACCAGCTCATAGGACCCTTCATACACACCACTCGTTCCTAAATGGGCGAGGAACGAATGTCTTGTTTGGTCACCCTAAGGACTTATATGTTCGAGGAACCGGTTCATTGGAACCCTTGCACCCCACTCGCTCCTCAATGGGGGGGAGATGAATGATCGACTAGTTAGGGCGGTGCCACTACTACTAGGTTGATAGCGGATAGTGTAGCGAGGTACGGGCTTGTGGCTCACACCCTCCTAAGATAGCGCAGTAACCTCTGGGGGGCTGGTACTACGTCTCACAGTCTTAGCGTACCGGTGGACTCCAGGGTGCCCCAGGGTTGATGGGTAGGGTGGCATCATACTAGTTGGAAGGCAGCTCAGAATCAGCCTAGACGAGCCGGTTCATCGATGATGGTGATCTTGTCGATAGTGTAAACCTCTGCAGAGTTTTGGTTGATTGATTGATACATATGTCGTCTTTTCGGCTATGGACCTTTCCTATGTTACTGCTTCACTTGACTAGAGAAAGGAGTCCTTTCTTCTTCTTCCCCTAGGTTGTTGTTGGTTTCCGGCTTTGGCCATTGAGGTAAGGCACGAGAGGGAGTTGTCCTTGCCACCTAGAAAGTGAGAGTGTGGTGAGATGCGTGTGAAGGGATGGGTAAGTGTGTGAATGAGATGGATTAAAACTTAACAAATTACTATTAAAACTTGATCATACTCGCATAGGAAACCACAGCAATAAATAGGTCTTTTGCTCTACCCTTGCATTCCACTTACTACAAAGAGTTCGTAAAGCATAGGGTGGGAGCTAGTGGCCAGTACAAATCATACTGAAAGTTGTTTGGCAGGTCCTGAGCTGGAGTACGACTACCAGGAAGACGACTGGGAAGATTAGAGGTCTTGTCCTACACTCGAGTTTGGTTGGAGGAGATGAAGTCTGCGCCCGCTACCGTTCTACCTGGTGCTGTTTAGGATGTTGTGTGCTCTGAGTGATTCCGCCAAGTGGCGATGTAATAATGAGTAAACCTTGCTATTTGTACTTTGTAAGACAGGTATTGGATGTATGATTTATGATATTGACTGCTATCCGATAATGTGATGGGATGACCATCTGGGACTATCGCATTATGGTTCGAATATGTGGATTTCCCTTCATGGAAATCGGGATTGTTTCAGCATCGGCTAAGGTGATTTCCTCTTGACAAGATAGAATAGCCGATGAACTGACTTCACCTTCTTCTATATAATCTTCAATGTTGAATGAGAATGCACTCAAAGGAGGAGAGTCTTGTGCCTGCAAAATCGGGAATTGACATTAGAGATTGGTTGATACAGATGCATATGAGATTACCAAAAATATTAAGTACCTTTTCAGGTTGGGGTTCCCGATGAGGTAAAGGAATAGCCGATGATGTGCCAACATCGTCAGGTGCTCCAAGATTTGCGTCTGTGGTTAAAGTTAATTAAAAGTAGTTAGACATTGAGATACTGAAAAATGGAAATCAAGTTTATGTCAGAGTTCATACCTCCGGCTGTTTGGTGGGTACCTGCTCATTGAAAGCTTCTTCATCAGCTATTTCCCTGTGGACTGATTCAGAGGGATTAACAGGATTGGTGTCAACATTCCTAGTATCATCATCTTCGTCCTAGTCAGAGATCGGCTATAGAACAAGAGATAAAGCCGATCTGAGTAGGTTATTCTTCAAGTTAAAATATGAAGAGGACAATCAAATACTTGAGTAATTGATGAGTTTGAGGGTTCATGTCCCTGTTCAGAGGTCTCTCTAGTCAGAATCTACAAAGGATTGAATAGAGAATGATTGGCATCCAAACAAACGATTAAATATGGTTGTATTTTGAAGTCACCTCAGTAGCATCAGCCAATGGAGTATGTGGAACTCGTCCTTCAGCTTCCTCATCAATTCTTGGCAGGGAATTGACCTAAAGAAAGATTAATTAGTTAAAGATATTCAAAGATTATTAATAAGCAACAAGATGCTTACCCTGGTAGCAGCTGTAGGTGGAGTCTCTGGATTTTTCTTTTTGGCTGTCCCTTCAGATGTTTGACTGATGGTGGGATTAGCTGATGATGCATCAGCTCCTATTGTCTCAAGGGCTTGAGACAATAGATTTGTAGTGAATGTTGTTGGCCGGGCTTCAGCAGTTGGTGGCTACAGAATTGATTAAGATTAATGAGTATGATGGATGGCTTACAAAGTATGATTGTGAGTTGCCTGGTTAGCCGATGATGATGTAGCCTCATGACGAGTTCTTTTACGGGTCCTTAGCGCTTGACTTTTGGTGGCCTTGCGCTTTGGAGGTTGTGATGCTTGAATCACAATAGGGGGCCGCTGGCGTCTTCATTTTGGTCTTCAAGGAAGGTGCATCGCATCCTAAGAAAATATTTGAATGTTGGGATTTTTGGGTTATTGGAATTCTAGGGTTGTTACACATACCCCGGCGGACTCCTCTACCTCTCTCATGCACTTGCTCAGGGTACTAGACGGGCTTCTAAGGCTTCATAGCGAGCATGGCGGTGACTATGGTGGCACAGTGGTGCTTCAGCGTGGTGGAACTTGCCGATGGCAAGGTCATCGGTGATGGGGAAGGCACCAACATGCTCCCCATGAGCTAGCGCACCGATCTAGGGTACCGGTTGGACAGCTAGGGCACCACAGTGAGCTTAACGTCAGCCATGGCGGCCATGGTGGAGCGACGAGTGCTACGCCAGTGACTAGATGCCGGTAGCATTAAAAGAGATGGCACAGGCGTAACTAGGAGCTCACCGCAACTTCAATCGGCTCCCTAGTCGAGGCGGGGACGAAGCAAAGAGGGTTCACTGACGTTGAGGATGAAAGCAGTGGCATGAACCGGTGAAGATGGCGGTGTTCCGATGTGTGTTATGCAGTAGAGACAAAAAGGATGTGCCAATCACGATCTAGGCATCAAGGCGAGTGTAGCGCAAAAGATGGGTGGTCCAATGGCTCACCGGAGTGGCCTGGCCACGGCGGAGAGGGTCACAGTGGTGCTCTGCTCGACGGTGAGGAAGACTCCGATGTATGGGCGACTCCGGTGATGAATGGTGATGGAAGCGTGTCCAATCGATGCGCAAGGGAGAGGCAAACTTGGCTGCTAGAGCAATTGGACGGTGGTGGCTCGACAACGGAGAAATTGCCGGCGAAGTGGAGGTGTCGACCGCGGCAGCGGGAAGAAAGAAAAGAGGAGGATGTCACCGGCATTGGCTTAAGTGGACATAGGGACGTTTCTAGGTGTAGCCAGCTCCTGCTTGAGCGTGGCCACGTGAGCAGCTGCGCCTCCGCGCGTGAGGAACTGGCAAGATTGGTCAGCTGCCACCGGCAAAGCAGCTGCGTGGCTGCTGTTGTCGATGCCACTATTCATCATCTGAATCTCCGTCTTCCTCATCCTTTTTCTCTTGATTCTTGGTGCAAACTCGATCCACTCCTTTACTATCATAGCTTCATTTTGATGAGATCTTCAACAAAGTCCATAGGAGCAACACCTAAATCTAAATGGATTGGGAGATAGAGATAGAAGAACTAAGGTGGATGGAAACTGAACTCACTGAACTTTAGTTAGGGTTTGGCTACTATTTTTGATTAGCTAAGTGGGAGAATTATTTGGTGATTAACCATTGATCACACTTCAGAACCAATATCACCATTGCATAGTACAAACTAATAATCCTAAAATCATGATTACTATGGATGATGATGAACATGATCAAATTTTAGGCGACATCTCTCCTCTTTTCCCTTTCCGCCGCCGCTGCCGTTCAACTCCGTTTGCCGGTGAAATACATCGCCGTCGAGCCACCACCGTCCAATTGCTCTTGCAGCCAAGCTCGCCACATCCTTGTGCATCCACTCGACCCACTTGCGCCGTCCAATTTTGCCGGAGTTGGCCGATTGCTATCATCTTCCTCGTAGATGTCCAACAGCGCCACCATGGCCACTTCACCGTGGTCAAGCCACTCGGCTTGTTCTCCCGCTCATCTATCCATTGCATTGAGTTCACCGTGTCCCTTTGATGCTCATTGGCTTGTTGGTTTTGTTGTTCCTCCACAGGACCCGCCAGAACATAAGTTCGCCGCTTAGAACGCCGCCGTGACCCACCTCGGCCGTGGCCAGCCTGCTCTGGTGTGCCGTTCACCGTGTCATCAAGTGCGTTGCACTTGGCTTGATACCGTGATGGTGATCGAGTCCTCATTTTTTACTGCTGGCGTGT
This sequence comes from Miscanthus floridulus, assembly GCF_019320115.1. Taxonomy (NCBI): domain Eukaryota; kingdom Viridiplantae; phylum Streptophyta; class Magnoliopsida; order Poales; family Poaceae; genus Miscanthus; species Miscanthus floridulus. The sequence goes on from NC_089582.1 coordinate 35,830,444, forward strand.
AGGAAGCACCGAAACGTCACCGTCTTCGCCACTTCTCGCCGCCACGTCCACCATTACCGATGGCCGCGCACATCCGCACCGGCTTTGCTTCATTCGAGTAGCTGAGCAAGTCGTGGTGAGCACCGTGGTTATCCACCGAGTTGTAGCTGAGCTAGTTAGGGCTAGCAATGGCTGGTTCACCATTGTGCCACCGGGCTACGTACCGCCATGCCGCATTAAGGCCACGGGCGAGCTCGCTGCAAGCCCTAATCCACCCAACCAACCCCTTTGGCGTGTGCGTGAGTGAGAGAGGAGTGTGCCGAGGCAAGCCGCATCACCGGAGTCCTCACCGTCGGTGCGTTTGTGGTCAGCGCAGTCAAGCTTAGGTTTGACCCTGGCCCCGCCTATTAGCGGCTGTGGCTAGCTGGAGCTGTGTGGGAAAAGGATTTTTATAAAATGCTATTATTGCTGATTTCTTGTAAAATCCATAACTAAATAAATAATAAAGCTAAAAACGTGAAACTTGTTTTGTTAGCATTGTTATGAAATGCTCTATCTAGGAAAAATATGAGTTTTCCATATTCAGTAGTTTTGCTAAGCTTAAAAATTGCATCTTTCAATGGAAAAATGCTATATGTATGATTTTTGTAGGCCAAAATAATAATCCTTTAATCATGAAACTTTTTGTGTAAATGTCATGTGATTAAACCTGTCTCGACAAAAAGTTTGGGACTATTTTGAAAATCCTAGCTTGTCCATCTAATTTAGGTGTGTTTAAATACCTTTTATTTATATAATAAATACTAAAATGAATTAGAAAAATGGATAAATGATTTTGGTGACTTTTAAATATTGAGTGAAGTCCTCGAAACACCAAAACCCTACTATTCCTTGGCAACTTATTTATTTGCTTGATGTACCCATAATCAACTTGTTTAATAATAATTAAAACTTGTTTTATGAGTAATTAACTTAGTTATACCGTGAAGGAAAGTTGTACTCAAGTTAATGAGTTAGTTATGTCATCCTTAACCATGTTGCATCTCATGCATCATGTTAAGCACTTCATCATATTGAAGCATGCATCTTTATTCATGAATAGTGAATGAGAGTGTGGAGTCTGTTGTTGATCAAGCTCTAGAAGGAAGTTTCTAGTCTGGGGAAGTGGGGTTTGATATCTGTGGAACTTCTGAGGAAGTTGACAACCCCAACACCGCAAGCAAGCCCGGAGCATACAAACCTTTCCTTGTGTTTTACAAATATGCATTTCACTTCAGTCTTAAGTTGTAAGTTTTTAGTAGATAAGAATTGGTCTTATACCAATTGCTGCATGCTTGTCCTGAGAGTAGTAGCTGGTCCAGTACCAATTGCTGCATGCTTGCTCTAAATTCTAGATACTTATCCTTAAACACCTTTTAGACTAGTAGGCTAGTAATGCTTAACCATGGTTAGTTTTAAGAGTCGAGTGATGAGTTCATTATTCACAATGGATCTATACTCAGGAGATACCTGTTGGCGGTCCTTAACTTCCATTTTTTAACCACCAAATATCACAAAAAATGAACTCATATAAACACCAAACTTAGACTTAGGGCTTATAATTATCGAATTCCATAAGTTTTGGTGATTGTTCATTTACAGGAGGACATGTCGAAATAACATGGAAAATACGCTAAAAGTGTACAAAAGAACACAATGAAATAACATCCGACATGAGCCCAAGGGGAGAAGGCCCAATAATCAGGCAAATTAGGGTCCAGTCATATGAAGAAAAAGGCCTAGAACCCAAACCAAACCTTCTCCAAATGGCGCCAAACTTTGCAAGCGTGGCCCATACATCCCAGAGGCCCACTAGACGAAGATTGGGCCAGGACAGCTCCGCCAGGGTGTGGCCACACCCCTATGGGCACGTGTTGGGCCCATCTTTTGCGGGCTACCTCTTACCGCCTTACCTATAATGGTTCCCAAGGTTTGGTCCAGATTCAGTGCACCTAGGAGGTCGGTTTGGACACTTTATGAGGGGATCAAAGTCATATTCCATGGAACATCCCCTCCTCTCCACCTATAAACAGAGGCCACCTCCCCCTCACTCAAGGGCAAAAAAAACAAGAGATACAATGTGACAAGAAGAAGAAGAGCCTCATTTCCATCTTTAGCTCTTTAGCTAGATTAGTGTAGGGAGTGAGTGTCGGTTCCCTCAACACTTGTACCTCGATAGATCTTATGCTGCTTGGAGTACAATGTTCGTGTTCTTCTACGGTGGTGAGTGCTTAAGAAAAATTAGTTTTGTTTACTATTTACTTACGGGTTCATTGTTCGTTCTTGTAATGGATACTCTAGTAGAGGGAACTAATAGAGATGGATAACCCTGTACGACGCTAGAGTAGTAGTCGATAGCGTAGACATGGTGTCTAGGCTAGAGGCTACCTTCGTTTGCCTTGTTCCCCACTATTTAGGGGTAGGCGGCAGGTGGTGATAGCCCTGTCCGTCCTGTGTAATCTCCCATGTTCGGGTTTGGCGTAGAGTTAAAATCCGGAGGTACTTGGCAGACGAAGTATAAGCCAGTGCCTGAAGCAAGCCTATAGTGATCAATCTTTCTTAACCTAAGATGTCTATCCTTAGAAAACCTCACTACCCGAGCCACTCTTCCTCTTGTTATCTTAGGTGAACTAGCTAAGAGACTTTACAAATCCATTCCCTGTGGAAAATATGATACCCTGAATATTGCCCGGTGAAGTGCTACAATGGTACTTCTGTATGCTTGCGAATTATTTCTGTGCACGTTAGGAAACACCAACAATACCCTGATGGTTTAATGAATAATTTTGAATTAAACTTGAGACCGGGCAGACTCTTTGCTTGCGTCAAGAAAGGAGTCTTGATGTAGTGCCCTGCTTGTGTCAGTTGAGGACCGTCCATTGTAGACCTGTGTGTGGTCGAGACTTTGCAGTACTTGCCACATACTCCGATAAGCCTGATACCTCGGCTATTCCATTATGAGAAAGGACAAACACGCACTAGGAGTGGAGAGATGGAGGGAGTAGCGTGTACCCACCCTGTGACACGTCTAGGATGGGGCAGGGCGATGGAGTACTGTGCTCTCAGGTGGCGCAGACCCGTTCATGTTTTGGATGATCTGAGGAAAGGGTTGATATATGTAAGGTCCAGGATCTGCATATGTCGTGTGGTCGGGTATCCCTAGCTGGGATGGAATCATTTTGAATTGTCATTGCTCCTCGTTCATGGAGACTCAATGCTTTGATCTACATCATAGTTAACTAATGGAACAATGTTACTTATGAATATGAGATGAGATGTTAAAGAAGTGACTGATTTAGATCAGGTGCAAACTGGAGACTGTTAATGACTTAATCTTGAGCTAAAACTTTGAAAGTAAGGATCCACTGTTAGTAAGGTCTTATGTAAAGGTTAATCTTGATTCTTGCTAAGACTCCCCTTGTATCCCTTAAACCTGCATATCCTTGGAGTCTTTCCCTTTTCGTCGGTTAAGCCTTGTTGAGTACCTCAAGTACACAGGGTTTGTTAATCCCCTGTTGTAGGCGAGCCTCATCAGCAGTTTGGGTTTTGCTCCTGCTATATGACAGTTCTGCAAGAAGAGCCCTAGCAGTAGATGTCTTGTGGTGCACCCTTGGGCAGGGTGAAAGTCTTTTGGTTGTGTTTGTAATATGTGGTATCATCATGCTACCCTACTGCCTAGATGGCTAAAACATATGGTTTGTAATAACTAATAAATGGTTTCTAACACTTATGATATGTAAGACTTCCACTGTTTACTTCCGATGTAGTATATCTGTTTCAACTGTTGTAATACTGCAATGTCACTGTAATGATCCTAAGGAAAAGTGGATGATTCGGGGTCCCCCGAGGACACCCGACAGACTACCAAAATGATCTGGTTCCCACGCACAGCAGTCACAGGTCTGTAAGACAATGACAGGTGCACGTGGGCCATGATAATTTGGGCAGTTCTACCACCGCTGCTCACGTAACACCCTAGGTGTTAAGCATCAATAAAACTTGATCATGTTCATCATCATGCACAGTAATCATCCATGATAACTAACCATGCCTTGCATACATTAAAATCAATGTTAAATTATTAGCAATGCAATGCATATGTGGTGTGGTATGAAGAATCAAAATTGCTTTTAAGGTACTTTGTGACCTTCTATTTTTGAATTTCACCAAAATACTTGGGATTATGCCCTAATAAACTTTGAGGTGTAAAGTGTGTACTTTACACTAGTGTCAAGTGTAGGGTATGAATTCACGTCCAACCAACTAAAATTGAAGCTCCAAATTTGAATTCAAAATCAATTTCAGCACTTGGCATTTTGTGGCTAAGTCCTTTTGAATTGGTTTAAAGTTCAAACTTTGGGGAATTATTAAAATGATTTTCTCAAATAAACATGTTTGCTTGCATCAAGAAAGGAGTCTTGATGTAGTGCCCCACATGTGTCGGTTGAGGACCGTCCATTGTAGACCTGTGTGTGGTTGAGACTTTGCAGTACATGCCACATACTCTGGTAAGCCTGATACCTTGGCTATTCCATTATGAGAAAGAACAAATGCGGACTGGGTGTGGAGAGATGGCGGGAGTAGTGTGTACCCGCCCTGTGACACGTCCAGGATGGGGCAGGGCGGTGGAGTACTGTGCTCTCGGGTGGCGTGGACCCATTCATGTTTTGGAGGATCTGAGGAATGGGTTGATATATGTAAGGTCCGGGATCTGCATATATCATGTGGTCGGGAATCCCTGGCTGGGATGGAATCGGTTCAAATCGTCGTTGCTCCTCGATCATGGAGACTCGATCCTCTGCTCTACATCGTAGTTAATCAATGGAACAATGCTACTTATGAATTTGAGATGAGATGTTAAAGAAGTGATTGATTTAGATTAGGTGCCAACTGGATACTGATAATGCCTTAATATTGAGCTAAAACTTTGAAAGCAAGATCCACTGTTAGTAAGCTTTTATGGAAAGGTTAGTCTTGATTCTTGCTAAGACTTCCTTTATATCCCCTTAACTACATAATCATGGAGTCTGTTCCCTTCTGTCAGTTAAGCCTTGTTGAGTACCTCAAGTACTTAGGGTTTGTTAATCCCCTATTGCAGGTGAGCCTCATCAGTAGTTTGGGTTTGCCCCTACTGCAAGATGGTTCTAGAAGGAGATCCCCAGCTGTAGATGTTGATGTGCACCCTTGGGTAGGGTGAAAGCCTTTTGTTTGTGGTTATAATATGTGGTACCTGTCATGCTACCCTACTATCATGAAGGCTAAACTTATGGTTTGTAATAAGTAAATAAATGGTTTGTAAAACTTAAGTATGTAAGACTTTCGCTGTTTATTCCGATGTAATATATTTGTATCGACTGTTGTAATACTGCAATGTCACTGTAATGAACCTGAGCAAAAGTGGATGATTCGGGGTTCCCCAAGGACACTCGACAGACTACCAGAGTTGTCTGGTTCCCGTGCGCAGCAGTCAGAGGTCTGTAAGACAATAACAAGTGCACATGGGCCATGATAATTTGGGTGGTTCTACCACAATCTCCCCTGAACCAGTGTAGAAATATTTATGAAATTTCTTTTCTAGATCGGCCCATTTAGTGATAGAGTTAGGCTCCGATGATGAAAACCAAGTAAAGGTCGGTCCAAATAGAGACAGCGGGAAGAATCAAACCCTATGCGCATCCTCCAAAGAAGCTTCTCCCAAATGTGCAATAAAACGGCTGATATGCTCCATAGTCGATATGCCCTGTTGTCCGAAAAATTTGGAGAAATCAGGAATCCTATAGCGTGGCGGGAGAGCTACAAGATCACACCACTCAGGATATGGACATCGATACAAATATGTTTGCTCCTTGGGCTTCAAACCGAACTGACTCTAGATCATATTGGCTATTATGTTCGCCATCTCTTCAGGATTCATATTTACTGTCATCTGTGCACGCTGCCCTTGACCTTGCTGGAAATTATAGCTTTGAGTATTCTGATATCCAGGGTGTGGTGCATACTTGTAAGTGTTGTAATCAGAGATAGCATTGAAGCCTTGTGGAATTTTACTGTATTGAGCCTCTTGAGATGTCGACCCTTGGATCTGATGGTTGAAATAAGCCAGGTCAACGCTTCTAATGATCTTTTGATATGATGGCCCAATCTTCTGTGGTGATGGTGTCTCTGGTTGGATCAAAACTCCACCTTGTGGATTATTCGTAGCAGTCTTTAGCTGCTGCATGGGCGATTGTTGATCCGATGTGGAAGCATGTGCAGTTGGCTGAGCAGAAGGTGGTTCTGTTGCAGCTGCTTTGGTAGCACCAGGAGTCGAGAGTGTTTCCATCGGCTCTTTGTTTGCTCCAGTAGCCGATGAAGTTGTATTGAAGTATGCTCATCCTACCTGGTCTACCGAGACACCATAAAACACCTCCGTCATGACATCCGGAATGTGTTGAGAAACATCTGGTTGTGATTGACCAAAGCTTCATGAACACTCTTTCAGATGGCATCACAAACAGGCTTCTTTTCTTTCTCAGTGTCCTCTTGCGTTTGGCCAGACACAATGACCTATGGCATTTGGATTTTCTGATGTACTTTGACATGCATCTTGCTGAAAGGCTCTAAACGCTTAGCTTGGAAGTCACTGGTCATCCTTTCAACAAGCTATTTTTGCTCCTCAGACAGCTCCTCCAAGGAAACATTGACTGTTGCTACGTCCTCGAGCATCTTGACGATTGGTGTTTTGACGATTGGGGTCCCACTAAGTGTGCTATAAAATGTGTCGGCACGGAAATCGGGGTCTTGCAGGACACACAACAAGCTTGGGAGATTTGCTTCCTCCAGTGTAGGACAAGTCGGTTTTGAAGCCGTAGGCATGCCAGTCAACTTGACCCTGCAATTGATAAGGAGAGAAAGACATTAGTAATTTAAGGCAGAACATGTCGGTGTTGCTCCACATAGTTCCAATGTGTGGCTAAATAGCCGATCAAAAGGCCATCGACTAGAGAGTCGATGTCCATGCAAGATGATGACGCGAGATAGTGAAAACGAACTCCATCGGCTATTTTGATACAAGCAAAGAGAATAAAACTAAAGAGCCGATGATCGTAGGATGGGACATGACATGCTGATTAACCAAGACAAAAACAAGTACAAAGATAACATCGGCTGATTAAACAAGATAAAACAAGACAGTTCATAAGAGCCAATGAATGTACAGAAAGATGTAACAAGTAAGCGCAGGCTATCGGCTACAGAGCCGATACAGAGAGATTAAGATATAGCATATAGACAATCGACTGTTTAACACAAATAAATCTATAGACTAACCAGATCTAACCTATCACCATTACCAAATAGTTCAAATTGATGCAGCATTGGCAACGATAACAAATTAAAGCAAACAAGTTGATAGATCTATTTATACTTCAACAAAATCATGAAAACATACTATAAGCGTGAAGGCACGAGCCATCGGCTATATAGCCGATGGAGAGCATAGTGAACATTCAAGACCATACTTTGACGATAAACAAGCCCATTAACTAATAAAGTCTAATCTAAAGTGACCCGTCATACAGTTTGATACAATGCAGCGATGATAGCAGACGATAGATTAGAGTTCACTAGCCGATGAATCTATTAATAGCAAAATAAGACCCTGAACACCCACTATGTTTGGTTAAAACTAAGATAGAACAGCTGATTCAACAGAATTTGATGTCAAAACAAGATTTAGATCATGGCAAAGTAACAAGACGACAGATTGATATGATAAGAGCCGATCTATCTTACATTTAACCGGGTAAATTGGTGCTATTGTTAAATCTAGTAAAATACCAAATATAGCAAGATCGATAACTGGTGATTTGATATCAAACCGAGCAAGAGATCAAAAGATGCAGCCTTGCTAGATTAGATACAAATCGATAACTAACTAGAATCAAACCACGTTAGAAATCAAACGATGCAGCCTAATGAGATAAGACACTAGTTGTGATGGTACTTACAAGCAAACAGGAGATCAAAACCGATGCAGCCCTGCTCACCGAAGAACTCATCAAGATTCTACAATACTCCTACTCCTAAGGTTTTTGGCATGAAGCCGAAAGTTGTATTGATCTGTGGTTGATGTCCATTACAATAGCCGGGGTTTATATTTATACCCTGGGCTTAAACACGTGTCCTAGTCGAACAAGACTTATTACAAAGACATGGAATAAAAGAAAACATCCTAATTTGGATAAACTGAACTCTACGATTTCCTTTCTGGTAGAGTCCGACACGTTGGCGCCTTAGCTGATGTCGACTGTTCCTTATTCTTGATGACTCATTTTTAAACCGATGCTAACATCGGGCTATATTGTTGATCTTGACTCTTGTTTGTTCATGGGCCAATTTTGATTCTGGTCGCTCATGGGCTTATGCGAGGTGACCTTTAAATGCTTCCTTTTAGCCTTGGGCTCTTAGTGCACCATTCCAAAATTCGGTGTAAACAGCTTTCACCTGGGACCTAGGGGGCGTCGGCCGACCCCTTGGATGCACCGCCATCCCATCCAACGGTGCAGGGGAGCTCCTGATGGTGGTTGGTTGCTGTCCTAAGGCAGTTGTAGGTCGATGAATGTCCAGAGAGGATGACGGTGGGCCATCCAATCCTAAAGGAGCATCTTGGTGGCCCTTAGATAATATCAACGTGCCAAAATATTCCCAAGTGTGTTTCTTCACTCATCCATATATTGGTGATGCGGCAAGAGGGAGGGGGCGTCGACTGATGCTTGGTAGGGTCGGCCGACCCCACCAGGTGGGCCATGACACCCTGCTACGTGGAGTTCCTTCTATAAGCCTTGGTTTTTATGTATATGGACCATTTCCCCCTGCATGCACAATCTTCCAAGTGCAAGTGGAACCAAGTGAAATAATAACGTAAATGTTGCTTTTATGTTGGTTTTATGCATATTATGCTATCATGTTGATGGCTATATTTGATGTATAAGGGCCATCAAGAACGGGCTGTGACCAACTCAATGCATTAGCACTCGGAGCATCCAATACCTTGACGATGTACCAAGGATATGACATCAATGCCTTTACAATTTACACAAGACAGCAGGATGACAAGAGCACCAACCAGAACAGTGGTGTCCATTTTGATGCATACGACGAAAAGGGCAAGCTGCAGACGACGTACTATGCTTTCATAGAGGAGATATGGGAGCTAGACTATGGTGCATTGAAGGTGCCTGTTTTTAGCTGCAAAGTGGGTTCGTCCATCTGCGGTGACCACCGACCGAGACGGGATTACTTTCGTCGATCTCGATGAAACTGCATATAGAGATGAACCCTTTGTTCTTGCAAAGGATGTACTACCAGTCTTCTATGCAACGGACAACGCTCATGAGGGCAAACATGTGGTGCTTCAAGGGAAAAGGAAGATTGTTGGTGTTGAAGACGTCACGCACAAGAATGGCTACAAGGGCTATGAAGAAATAGCACCCTTCGGACAAGATGTTGACCTAACTATCTTTGAGGAGGGTGAGGAAGCTGCTTACGTGCGACGTGATCATGACGAGGCCATCATTGTCAATTAGCTACACACATTGTAATATTGTTAGATGCCTTTAATTTGGTTGTGTGTGTACCTACCTACGTACTAGTCTAAAGCTAGCTAGTATTATTTATTCGTGTGCAACAACTTAATTATAATTAATGTGGCTAGTATTTCAATTTGTTTGTGTGTGTAGTTAGGTCGTACATTGTTCACATCTCACTTGTTTAGCTTAATTTACTCAATGCAAATCAATATAAATTTGAACATTTCACTGCTGGTTTTAGTAGAACCGGCAGTGAAAGAAACTAACACTGCCAGTTTTCCATGAACCGGTAGTAATATATAACTTAACACTGCTGGTTCTTAGTTCAACCCGTCAGTTATATGGTGTTATCACTGCCGGTGTTGTTGTTACCAGGCAGTGATATGTGGACCCTTTATAAGCAGGATGGCGGTCCCCCAAAAATTTTTACTTCTCCGAGCCATATCTCCCCCCACCTTTCTCTGCCTCCTACGAGTGCCGCCATCGAGCTCCGTCCCCAGCTCGTCCCCGAGAAGTGAAGTCCCTCGCCGCCACCTGGGAGTGCCGCTGCCAGAGAGCACACCAGCAAAGTCTCACCGATGCCGGCACCGAGGACAGCCGCTGAGGTGCGCCGCGCCGCCAACGAAGACGTACAGCTATAGCCACCGAGGTGCACCACCATCGAGCTCCGTCCCCGGCTCGCGCATCCCCGAGGAGCGCCGCCTTCGAGCTCCACGTCGACACCGAGGAGCGCCACGCGTGACGACACCGAGGAGGGCCGTCGCCACCGAGGAGGGTCCGCACACCGAGGTGCCTACGTTTTGGTCTTATTACCAGTATTTAATTACTTCAGTTCTTTAGTTTCAGAACAGCCCGAAATCCAAAATTTACCTCGTTACAGTATTGTTGAAACTTGTTTATGGTTGGAAAAGAAGTGGCAGCCACGCAACTCCAAAATTTTCCTCTCATTAGATGACAAAGTATATATAACATTTGTTTATTTGTAAAATCCTTTTAAGCCTTGTTATAATATATTGTAGATCATAATATAAGTTAGTATAAGTTCTTTTACCTTATCATGTTCCCATAAAAACATAGGATGTTTGTGTTTTTTAGAATGGCTCGCAGTTTCACGTCCCGCCGTCGGCAGCAGAGGAGGCTTGAACAGCAAAACGGGAAAGACGAGCAACCTGAGCAAGACGGGCAACCTGAACAGCAGAGGAGGCTTGAACAGCAAGATGGGCAACCTGAGCAAGGTGACGATGTTAGCCCTAGTTCATACTTGGACCTCAATCAGTGCAACGAGGTATAGGTCATTACCTAGTTCTTTACCTACGAAGTGAACATTACTGAGAATTGTAGTGAGCTGGGTCTAAACTTAGTTAGCTTTTTACAGCAAGATGGCACCGAGATTGTCACGGAGGCAAGCGGCTCAAGTAGCAGAGTTGTCACCAAGCGAACCCGGAGCAAGCTTCCGCCGGGTGGCAAATGGGTAGTAGAGGAGATCGAAGAAGCTGGGGAGCTAGCTCACCCTCTCTCGGTGTTGGGCCCGTACAAGACGACCATCAGGGTCCTTGTAAGGGACCACATTCCCATAAAGTACCGATATTGATTCGGGAAAGACGAGGTCTGACCCTAGGTGGTTCCGGACAATCTGAAGGACGAGGTCTGGAGGAGAATGGTTGTAGAAGTTATAAGCTTCGCTGATGATTGTAACATGGAATTAACCAAGCGACGTGGACTTCAGATCATGTATACTTCATTCAAGAACTTCAAGGGTGAGTTGAACAAGCACGTCAAGAATGGGACAGAACCAAATTGGGATAATTTGCCGACGAGCCAGGTACAGTACTGGAAGCTAGCATACGGAACAAGCTGAACTCCGAGAAGAACACATTTCCAAACAGGATCGGCTCACAACAGTAGATTGGGAGCCCTGATCCAAGAGGTTAAGTTCATTTTAGTGAGGGGGCATCCTACAACGACGACAGATCGCTCGCTCCTGGTTCTAGCCAATCAGTGCAGGAGCTCGTCAACAAGGTTGCCACAGTGCATGAGGAGGCTGCCCAAGGGAAGTTCGAATCTAACTGGGAGAGGGACGTGCTGATCCATGCACTCGGAAACAAAGAGCATCCCGAACGGCACAAGAGGGGCTGGTGTTGTTCCATGGAAGGTTGCATTCGAGGATGACCGAGCAACATACCGGAGCTGCTCGAGGAGAGAGGCTGAACGAGCGGCTGAGGAACAGATACGGGTTCACAAAATCGTCAAGATCGTCAAGAGTGAGATGAGTGCCGATTTTGAGCAGAGGATTGAAGAAGCGATCGCGGCAAGAATAGGCAGTACTGGGGCATCACAACCCGTGCCAGCTCCGACACACATGAGCCCAGTGTTTAAGGGCAGCAGCTGTGGATCAACCCCGCCTGATGAGAATGAAGCAACTACAGTGTATCCGGTGGACAATATCAACAAACGCACTGCCTACAAGTTGTACATGCCCCAAGAGTACTTCCCTCTCAAGGTGGCGCTAGGCTAGGCCTGGCCTGTAGAAGAAGGGCAGTTACCACACGGGGCCGGAATACCGAGAGGGTACGCCAAGGTCAGCATCGATTGTATTGTGAAGAGGAAGTACAACAAATTATTGCTCGACCATCCACCTAATGAAGACAGCAGGACACTTGGTGAGAACAGGGGGGCTTTTTGGCGTAGCGCAATCGCTACATACAATTCCATCATGATGATTCCTCTTCGGATGAAGAGGGCAACAACGGCAGTCGTTCGTCAACTCCACCAAGAGTTTCCCAGCCACCACCTCTTATGCCATCGCCGCCAAGGAAGGTTCCTTCTCCTACGAGACCGTCTCCCATGCTGTCGCCGCAAAGGAAGGTTCCTTCGCCTACGGGACTGCCTCCTGTGCCGCTGCAATGGAAGGTTCCTTCTCCTAGGAGAGATCATTCGCCTACGCCATCGCCAAGGAGAGAACCATCTTCTTGCTCACCGCCACCACCACCAAGGACGTCTACTACTGGACCGACAAAACGGTCCAACCCCTCGGTAAATCATGCTCCGGAAACTCGTGGGACGAAGAAACGTCAGATGAGTGGGAGTGTAATTTAATGCAAGGCCCACGTTAGCAGGACCCACCCTCCAAGAAAGCACAGTAGGCTTTATTCAAAGGTTTAAGGGAGCCGCCATGTAAACCCACATATGAATCGGAGTCCGAACGGCAAAGCAAAAAAAATTCAACAAACAGACTAGCCCGCAAGTACCTTCCCAGGAAAAAACAGAATTCCAGAAACAAGTCGATGAGATGGGTCTGACAGAGCGACAATTGCTCGATATAACAGAAGGAAGAAAAGATTTTGACCCACTTCCTATTGCATACCAGTACAAGGCAGGCAAAGATCTATTGGAGCATGCGGAAGAGATCACATGATTACCGACAAGTTTGCGTCGACTGCAAGATTTGTACAAAACAGAAACCGGTCAAAAGGAGAAAGAAATGTTCGGATTAAGAGTCTTGGAATGGGTATTTCGTTTTTATAAAGAAGAAACAATGTATGTGCACAGGGACTACATGTTTAATTTATACCAGAGGCGCCGAGTCGATATTGAGATAGTTGCCTTATGGACTATGTAAGTACCCTCACCACACATTATGTGACGCTGTGCCTTGTAACAATGGATACATATAAGAACTTTTGATCATTTCTTGCTTATACAGGATGGAGGCAGAAACGTGCAGGGCCAGAGGTTTAAATGGTGTGGCCTTCATGGACCCTAACAAAGTAAACCAAAACGCATCCAAAGGAATTACTGTAGATACACATGATCTTATCAAGGATGTGCTGCAGATATTCCTAAATTGCCAACGAATAGCAAGCATACTCCTGGCCTACCTTTGCGAGTACATGATTCTTGCCTTGCTCAATATTATTAGTTAAGTAGGGACTAATTTGCATTGTACTTTCATGATATTGCAGTGCCCATTTCGTCCTCGTAGAGATCATCCTGGAAGAAAGCAAGAATAGATTGTACGACTCCCTCAGGAGGCCATGAAGTCACATCAAAAACCTCGAATACATACTTAATAGGTTAGTCAAGCATGAAAAATTTTCATTTTGAGGATAGAGCACATATAATCAAATTAATCAGTTCATAATAATCTCACGCAGTGCCTTCAAGGAGTACGTTAAGAAAAGCCATTATTATAGACTGTACCAGAAAACTTTCAATGTAGACACTATGGAGAAGTGTACCCTACGTCAGCTGCCGGGCAACGACCATTGCGGTTTCTACGTGATGCATAAAATGCATGAATTGACCAAACAAAAACTGGTGTGTTCCATGCTTTCCATTTTATTTTCATTCGTCAATTCAATGAAACATGCTATTGTTTTCAGTAACACATGTTAATTGTGCAGCTTATTAATACCTTTTTGATTCAATGATAGGGAGACAAAGAGCAACAGGGAGAAGAGCAATACAACCGTCAGCTGCTACCGTCCGAGATCTCTGAAATGCAAGAACAACTTGCTGAGTTCCTCATGGGCAAGGTGTTTGAAGAGAGATCTGAGTTTTACATTTTATATGAAGGTGCGAACTGATTAATTGGTAGTGCTTTATTTGTTATTCTAGACAGTGAGACAGCTAGTGTATGTATAAATTATGGATGTTTCAAGTGTTCTGGGATGTTTGAGCTACCTGGTGCATTATAATTTTTTGATGCGTTATATATAATATCTGGTTCAGTGTAATTGGCCGCTGCAGCGTCATATATAATATATGCATGTGCATCTGGAGCCTTACTCACTGCCGGGTATGGTGCTGAGCTGGCAGCGATAGTAAGAAATTTACTGCCAGGTGAGGCGATGGGCCGGCAGTAAAGTGCTGCATAACACTGCCGGGTTGAAGTACCAGCCACAGTGAAATGTTAAGTATCAGTGCCGGATCAAATGCCAAACCGGCTGTGATATGCGATATATCACTTCCGAGTGATGCTACAAGCCGGCAGTGATGTTGAACATATCACTACCGGTTGAAGGTCTCAACCACTAGTGATAGATTGGCATATCACTGCCGGGTCGTCCTTCGAACCGGCAATGTTGTTCCGAATCACTGCTGGGTGGGCGACCCAGCAGTGTTAGGGCACCCCATCACTGTCGATTAGCCTATGCCAGCATGGATTCCAGAAGTGATGGGGGCTTCCGACCCTGCAGTGATTACTAGATCTGGCATAGTATTGTCAAGACTGCTCCACCATAAAAGCCTTGCATATTCTTTAGAGTCTTTTTTATTTACTCTATGTCGGATAAGTCTTGCTGAGTACACTCGAGTATTCAGGGTTCTATTCTACCTGTTGTAGGTACTACAGTTTACCATGGCTACTGTGTTAACCGCTTTAGTCCCGCTATGTGTGATGTCTAAGTGCCGGTGGGCTTGGCCTGTACTCAATATGCCTCGTCTATGCTTTTGTTACGGAGCATGTTGTTGAGCTAGCAGTTTATTTCAAACTTACGGTATTGTAATCGTTTTAAAACTATGTTGCTTTAACTATCGGATTTAGAACCTGGTATTGTAATAACTACTTGTGAACTCAGTTTGTAATATTATTTCCACAGCGAACTCTATGTATGTGATATATATTTGCTTAATCGAGTATGATCTTGGTTGTAAAGTGGATTTATCGAGGTTCTTTGTGACACTCGATGGACTACCGGATTTATATAGGTTAATGTATGACTGTGCAAACGTCCTTAGCAATGACTGTCATACTTGAGCTCTTATAAATTGGGCGGTCTATTGCAGAGAACATACAAACAAATATGGAACATACAAACAAATTTGGCCTGTAAAATCAAGCTTGTCTTAGACATTAAACGAACTGTATCCCAAGTTACTCCCTCAGTCCAAGAAAGAATGCAATTCTAGATAGTGTCATGTTTTAGTATCTTAAATTTGATCAATTATAGATAAAAAAAATATTAATATTTATGATATCAAATAAATACCATTAGTTTAATTATGAAACGTATTTCATAATAAATTAATTTAGAGTCATAAATATGAATACCATTCACTACAAACTTTGTCAAACGTGAACCACTTTAACTGGTATGCAACCCATAGTTACTTTTTTTTTTTTGGCATGGAGGGAGTATATACTGACGAGGACACAGACGGTGATGTACTGACTGCATTGTCTACTAATGGGGACGAACAAGACTGATACACAAAGTCTCCGATCGATCAATCAATTTCTAGTACTACTATGTACCCGGATGAGGACATAGACGGATAGCTGGCACGCACCGGAATTTCTACATGACTATATATCTACTGGCAATATATCTGACGAGCGAGGACTGCACACATGAGAATGACAAATGTAACAGCTAATGTACGCATGCATGCACCTGGCGCAAATGTGCCTCCATCTAGCACACTACTCTACGTAACTTTTTGCAAAATTCGAGATAGTTGGACTTGATAAATTTAAAATTCTCCTTTCTAGGACAGAGGTATTAGCATGGGCAAATAACGAGCTCTCTTACTCTGGGGTCTACTAAATTATTCAGGCACGAGAGAATCCGGGACCATCTCAACCGCTCTGGGTCAATTCCTGCAACGCCTTGTCCTTTGCTTAGCATGCACCTCTGCTTTAAAACAAAGGACAACGTAGGGAGCAGAGCAGAAGAGTTGCTGGTGTTAGAAATGATCTCAGGCTTGGTCAAGGAAGACCAAGTCATTAGGGGCCTAACAGTTTTTTACCCGTCCATGATCGTGGAACACTATAGACCCTAACGGCCTGGTCCTAGGCTGACCAGTGCTATAAGTTTGAGAGACCGACTCAAGCCCAGGGTCTCTCCTCTCCAACCCTAATCCGATCTAGTGGACCACATGCTTAGCACTGAAGACCAGAAGCTTGCCACCATCCTTGTCGTTATTGTGATTGGCGGACGAAAACTGTGCCACGACCTATCACTATGACATGCCTGCTCCAAGCAGGTGAGGGTCATCGCTAGGATCCAGAAGGTTTAGCTAATCAAGGTAAGCACAATTAATCCTAATTAAGTGTTTTAGGTGTTCCTGTGTTAGCACAAACAAAGCCAAACACCTGCAAAGCCAAGGCACCATGTTGCTTTGGCTCGCTGTGGCCTTGCATCTAGGACTTGCTTGGTTGGTGCCTCTAGCAAACCAAGCCAAAAATTGGCTATGGCTAAACGTGGGCAATGCCGAAAGCGTGGATGAAATTTTGATGTTTGTTTCAAAGTCATACCAAAACTAGGCGAAAGTCATAAAAAATATTTTTTGGACTATAGCATGCCAAATTTTGCCACAAGCTGAATGTGAGGGTCCCGGGCTCCAGCCTAGCTAACCCAGGTGCCATTCGCTTGGCCGACCCATCTTAGCCTAAATCGACACCTGGGATCCCCAGGAGAGTGCCATCCGCATCTCCTCTTCAGGACCTTTTGTGATTGAGGTACACTACACGAGCCAATCATCAAGCATTTCTCATATCACAATCATCATATTTTAAGATTTTAACATTTTACATCATTGACCATAAAAGAACTTATAAGACATGGATAGCTTATACATAATATCTGAATAGTTCATTAATTAATCCTCATTCTATCTAAGTTTACTCTCGGTCACTTTCCTACTAATATCAGAGTAATGGCAGCTCATTTTGGGGACGCCTGTCCCGCGGTCTGCTACACTTCGACTTCATTGAGCTTGGCTCAATGGTCATCAAGTCGAAAGTACCTGCAAAACAACTTATCGGTAGCATAGTGAGTACATTGCGTACTCGCAGGGCTTATACCAACATGTATATTTGGTGGATGCAGGGATTAATAGGCATTTGTATCTTTGCATAAAAGGCATGGCGTTTATTAACAATCATATGCTCATGATTCATAATTCAACTCTTAACAAGTATAAATATGTTGACAAGTCATGATTGAGAAACATAATTAAATGATCAATATTTATAAGTCATCTCATCATCAAGTTCCATCATTAACACTACACTGAGTCTAGAAGTGAAAACAACCAAAAGGTTCGATCCCGAAGGATTTTGGGCTTTTGAAAAAATCTCTACAGAGGTGTACAACTGTACCCACACGGACACCAAGGACGAACCACCATACCCGTGCCCGGTAAGGGTTGCCTCATGGTTCCAACCTTTCCTCAATGTGGCTTTCAAACCCACGAATGGTTTGAATGAGCACCAATGTAAAGACATCTCGTCTACACCACGTCACCCCTCACGCCAAATCCACGCGATAAGCGAGTCACCACCAAGTACTTGGCTCACCGCCCCCCATAAGCGGTATGTGGTCTGTACAGGTGGTTACTCAAACTCACTATCCCATGAATGGTCCTTAGCTACTCCACGAGCTACGTCACTTGAGATTCAACACTCACAGTGACCTTACCCCTCGCTTGAGTAAAGATTATCCATTGATCATTACTTAATTATCTCAAATTAAGGTTGGTCCTTAGTCACATTGAGCAAATTGAGTCAATTTGACACCTTGCAAGTTTTATGTAGATAATTATCCTGGTGTGGCATCCTACACACGTGAGAGTGAGTACCCGCTCACACTCGACTTCTTACGAAACTAGCCAACTAAGCAATTAAGTGATCCAAGCCCATTGGTTAATTAAGGCTATGATTAACTTAAGTGAGTTGTTCTAAATTAGTGGAATATGATTAAGTGGTTCATTATTTGTAAATGAAATGCAAACTCATAATGGACAATAATAAGTATCCAAAATCTGTGGTTCTCACAGGTGCTCTAGAAAATCAATTTTAATTCTTTATGGACGATCTGTGGTTCTCACGGACGATCCGTGAATTCATTGTCAGTGCAGACTAAGTGTTTGGCTATGATTTGGTTAAGTGTTGGTGTTGACAGATGATCCATGAATCTAACGGACGCTCCATCAATGCGCCGACAGAACCTATGTTCTTCATTGTACATATTGCTATTTTGTGATTCAAACATAATTTGTGGATGATGTTTACCATGCATGTGCAAGCGGAACCCGCACTCGCCTGTCCGAAAGGATAGGGCCTCGACATGTTCTCCTCTGGGGCTTCGTAATTCGCAAGGCGCAGGCCTATCGTAGGAAGTGGTCGGCGCTGCACCGTGCGCCCCTCTGGAGTTGCCGTGATCACCAGATCTGAATCTTGCCACCTCGGAAGTCGTGCATGAGCAGAGCACTCACCAACAGTGGCACGGTGACCTTGGAGTGCGGAAGCTTGGCTGCTTATGGTAGATCGATCTAAGACCGACTCCACAAGAGACAAGCACTCGGCTAAGCGGTCAGTGACCCGATCGATAGATGCGATCAGATCATCTTGATTAATGGATCTCCTAGCCCGATGAGACGCTGAGATTGGAGTTGTTGTTGCAATGGTTGGTGTGATTGGCGCAGGATTATCCTGTACCGACTCCACGATCTCCCCATTGCCATCGGCGTTGATCACCCAGGAGATGGATCCAACTGTGAAGGACTGGCCGGGCCTAGGAGAAAATGGAGATCTTGGAAGACGCACCATCCGGTTCGCCATGGGAACAACACACACACCCCTACCTGGTGCCCCAATTATCGACAATATGTGGTCAGCAGTCTACCGAGGGGTATGCCCACGGTAGTAGATTGTTTGGTCGAGGTGCACGTGAACAGGAACTAGATGGCAAACACAAGCACCGAGACATAAGATTTCGACAGGTTTAGGCCATCAATGAGATGTAATACCCTAGTCCTATGTTCGGTGGATTGTATTGTTCTTGGGATGGAATAATGAGATGATTTTGAGGGGGCCACCTCCCCGCCTTATATAGCCTGGAGGGTAGGGTTACAAGTCGGTTAGATCTAAGTCTAATCGTATAGGCAACAATCTTTACAAGGAATCTAATATTTGGCATATCCTAGCAGATCAACTGTAATCTTCAGGACATCGCCTTGATGCCTTGCGGTGTGTGCCGAGTAGTGCTGTGCTCCGCAAGTCATCATCTTCTGGGCTGGACTGTCCCTGGTGGTGTGGCCCATGTCTTGTGTCGTGGGTACCTGGGGCTATACCCCCATAGAACTCCGAAGGATGAATTACTCTTTCCTTTGGTATTCGTGGTTTGGGTGAGGACTCATGAGTCGAATCTAAGGATGCTATGGGTTTGGATTTGGCTAATGAGGGCTCCTCAAAGCTTGACATGACTTTTGCTTAAAGGGGTTTGGTTCTTATGACAGAGGAAGTGTGTTTGTCTATGAAGTGCTCAAGGAATGTCACTTGTTCTGTCATAGGTTTGTGTGTGAAACGTCCTCCAGTGGTCATGTCAAGGCACCGGTCAGGCTCCATGTCAAGACCTGAACAAAAGAGTCACAGCAACACGCTGTCGGGTAAAGACAAGTCTGGGCTAGAGTGTATTAACGCTGAAAACCTAGCCTAGGCTGCACCTATAGACTCCTTCTTGTACTGCTCAAAGTCGAGGATCGCCCTTGGTAGAGGGACGATACGAGATATAGGGAAGAATGCAAGACAAAACTTGTCCTTAAGTTCATTCCAATCCCCATTCGTACTTTCTACGGCTTGAGTGTACCATTGCTTTGCTTTCTCTGTGAGAAAAGGGAAACAATTTCCACTTTAGAGTTTCTTGTGTCATGCCAGAGATGCTCAGGCATGAACACATTTCCTCAAACTCTTGCAGGTGATTATAGGGGTCTTCGTTATCACGCCCTGAGAAGGGTTGTTCCCGAACCACGGCTATCAAGACAGGGTGGAGTTCACAGCCAAATGAAATTGGTTTTGAAAGTGGTGGCTTCGAGAACTCACCCTTTGAAGCAGAAAGGTTTTGAAATGATGATGGCTTCATGGTGAAAAATATAAAAGAAACATTTTGTTTTTATAAAAAGAAAAGATAAAAGATACGAGGATGAATTAGGTTCGAAGATAACACAGCAACTGTTCCCCAGCAACGGCGCCACAAATGCTTATTGGTATTTCTTAACGCAAACAGAAAGAATCTGCAAGCACATGGAATTACCGTTGTAGCACTTCACCTGGAAGTATTCAGGGTATCGTATTTTCCGTAGGAAACAGAGCTACTCTTCTAGCTAGTTCCTCCAAGGACAACATAAGGGTAGAGTTGGCAGGGGTAGAGATGGATTCTTATGGTTTTAGGGTCTAAGGATAGATAAACTCTAATTCTACTTGCTTACTTCGGGCATCGGATCACACCTAGTTTGCCAAGTGAGGCCGGCCTGTAGCTCTACACCGAACCCAAATGTGGGGGATTACAAGGGATGGATAGGGCTATCACCACCTGCCGCCTACCCCTCAACCATGGGGCACGAGGCAAACGAAGATAGCCTCTAGCCTAGACACCACGTCTACACTATCGACCACTACTCTAGCATCATTCAGGGTTATCCGTCTTTATCAGGAGCCCTCTACTAGAGTATCCGCTACTAGAATGGACGACAAACTTGCAAGCAAATGAGAGTAAAGCTTAACTATTTCAGAGACTTAATACCATAAGAATCATGAACACTCACTTAGTGGAAGAATCCGTTGTGGTATAGTGCAGGTGTTCATCGAGGTACCGGTCTTGGGAAGGCTACCGACAGGTCCGGTACTTCCCTAAACTTTTCCTCACATCTCACCCTATCCAAATCTAGCTAGCTATGGCCTAAGCCTTGGAGTGGTGCTCTTGCTCCTTGTGGTGTTGTTGTGAGTGAGGGCGGAGGCCTCCTTTTATAGGTGGTGAGGAGGGGAGTATTCTTAGAATATTCTCTTGATTCCCCTCATAAAATGAGCAAACCTTCCTCCTGTGCATTTAAGTTACCGCCAAACACCCACAACCGTCCATGGAGAGGCGGTATCTGTCCTTCTGTGAAAGATGGGCCGATTTGGGCTCAAAAAGGGTGCGGCTGCCCCTACTCTCCCCGTTCGGGCTCAGCTTTCACGGGTAACTGCCTTGTGGGCTTCTCATTTGGCCCATGGGTGTTTGACGCGGAGTTGAGATGGTTTTGCTTTGGTTTATGGGCTTGTTCTCCACATGACTAGGCCCTAATTTATCTGGTAAGTGGGCCTTCTCCCCTTGGCCTCATGTTGGATGTTTGCATTGTTGTGTTTCTTGTATACCTTAAGCTCATTTTCAGTGTTATTCCGACACATCCTGATAAATCACCAAACTCATGGAATTTGTTAGTTTATAAACCCTATCACTATGTTTGGTGTTCAATTTAGTGGATATTTGGAGGTTAAAAATGTGAGTTAAGGACAACCAACAGGCGTCCTTCTAGATGGAGCTGGAGCACCTCGTTAGCCGGGATGCATTGCGAGGTGCCATCCTCTCCGGTGCAGCGGGGACCAATGTCTCTGTTGGTGATCCTTAACGCATAAAATTAACCATCAACTGCCGCCTAAAATCCTCCCATATAAACACCAAACTTAGTATTAGGGTTTATAACTAACAAATTCCACGAGTTTTGGTGATTGATCATTTACAGGAGGACATATTGGGAAAAACATAGAAAAAGTACTCAAAGTGCGCAATCAAACAAAGCGTAACGCAGATTCAAAACAAGGAATAAAGAAAAGGCTCGCTTACCTAGTGAATCTGGGCCTCAAACCCACGTGGAAGTAGCCCAGGCCCAACATGCAACTGCCATGCGGAAGACGGTCGCGGGGAGGTGCCATCAGGGGTGGCCGCACCTAGGGTGCGTCCGCACACCTGCCTGCACCGACCGCCACCATCTTCCACATGTCGCCTCTTCGTCGCTCCCCCACGTCGGTTGCATGCGGATCCCCTGAGAATATTCGTCCAAACTGACCAACAAGCTGTTATAAATAGATGGGGGAGGCCTCCACACTTCACACACTCTACACTTGAGCTTCACCCTTCATACTTTTAGTGGTAGTGTCCCTCTAGGTGTACCGCACCTAGTTGTACTAGAGAAAATAGGAAGAGAGGAGAGGAAGAGAGCTAAGGAGGAGCCGGGTTTGACGGATCCTCCTCAACTTTGTACCTCTATGGAGCCGACTCATCTTGAGTAATATCCAGGTTTCTCTTTTGGTATTTCCATGCTTCCTATTTGACTAAGTTCAAGTCTTACTTTACTTTACTTACGGGAACTCTGCTCAACTGAGTGCTCTAGTCTACTTTACTTTACTTTCTTTTATGATTAAATCGGTTGAAACTTTCAAAAATCATACTAAATCGTTGAAAAATTGTAAAATGGAAAATGAAGATGTTTAGAAATCCTTGTGAGTAGATGTATGCACTGAAACTATAATATGATATGTTTTAGTAGAAAAATCTTGCTGTAGATTTACATCTATGCTTTTTAGGGTTTTCTAAGAATAAATTCATATCTGTAGTTTCTGTGCTCCAAATGGCATGAAATTTTTATGGTATGCTATTCATGTGATGCTTGTGCTATGGTAAACATTTCAGATTTATTTGAGCTTGTATGACTTAGTTATTGAGTTACCTAAGATTATGCTTAGTAAATGGTTTATAAATAATACAAGAGTGCAAAAATAGAAAATGTGGTTCCACTACCTTTCTATGTTGTTGTAACCTATGGAACCTTAATATGGCCATGTGTTTGCAGAAAATGTTGAGTTATAGATTTATCTTGCTCTCACATGCTTAATTGAAATTAAAACTTGTTTTCAGTGTAATAATTAATATATTAAACCTGGAGCATGTAATATTTAAACAGTAGCCATGTTGTGTTAAGTTCGTTCACCTATAAAAATCTCAGCTCCAAACTTTATGTTTGCAGCATCACCTATAATTAATATAAATGTGTTGTTAATATAAAAGATGAATGGGAGCTTGCTAGTAAACAAGTGTGTATATGTTTCTTGTGATGCTTCTAATGCTTGTTAACTGAGTAAAATGTTGCTTAGCTATGATAGAAATAGTTGATGCTATATGCTTGAGCTTATGTGTGTTCTCTAGTTTAGTCAAATGGTGAATGTGTTGCTCATGAAACCCGATTAATGTGTGCTTTAGCTCTTGCTATGTGTGTGTGATTCATGTTTGCTCTTTTGGCTTCTGACCAAATTAAGTTGTTATTGAGTGTGTTAGTGTTTTTTTAGTCGTTGAATGACTTATGTGTGCTCTGACTCACTAGCAAAACAAGTGGTAAACCATTTTGCGTATGTGCTGAAAATGGCCGCATGGGTAGTTTCTGTTGTTGTGGTAATTTCGTAATGAAAATAATGTTTTTTGTGAATGTGATCTATAGAAAAGTTGTAGATAACTTCCTTATCTTGCTTGTCCTAAAATTTCGTGATCTTAGTCCAACTGGTTTATGAGTTATAGATTTTACAATTTTCCTCTCAGAATTAGCTTATGTTCTGGACTGTGCTGCAATGTTGTACCTGTTTGACTAGGATAACTTCTAAATCATCTCTTGGTGATAACTAGAGAGTTGTTGTGCTTTTCATCATCTTTCCAAAATGTTAAAGAACACAACTTTTGGTGGTCTAGAACTCTAGTTATAGATGTTTAAAGTTTAATGTCAGATTCTGTCCAAGTCTGGATAGAAATACTTCCTTGTAATGTTTGGCCTAGTTAACTGTAGAATCAGCTCTGGATGATAATAAGAAAGTTGTAGGTAATTTCCTAAGTTTTCCAGAAAGTCTAAGGTCACCCTTGTTGGATATCTAAAACTCCAGTTATGATTAAAAGAAATGCCTACTGTGCTGCTGTCCAGGATCTGGGTGTGCACCTTTAGTTGATTGCTTTTGTTTTGCATTGCTTGTGTGATTGGTAGTGTTAGCTCATATTTTCAGTGGTGTTAAATTAATTTACCTGAAGTATCTTACAACTTGATATATGTGTTGCCTTCTTAAAGTTCATGCATTTGCATTGTGCATCTCATCTAGGTACGCTAGGGTACAACGTGGAGCATGCGATGTTGGAGCCGAACCAGAAGTTGGTGTACTGGTGGACCAACCAGAAGACGGAGTCCGTTGGACCTGTCCTGAAGATAGAAGGAATAAGCAAGTACCCGGATAGGAGTTGCTCGCCAAGCGAGTGCCATCTAACAAACACTGACCTAGTGTTGGACCCCAAGCAAGCCCTAGAGCATTCTTAAGCCTCCTACCCTCTCTTTTAAAATGCACTTGATTATAACTTTTTGTTTGATGCATTAAGTGGATAGGAGTTGGATGAAACCGTTGTTGCATGACATACCTTGTCCACAATATATATATATGCTTAGCCATACTTAGACTGGTAGAAGTCAGGTAATTACTGTCACCTGCAAAATAGGTGGCTACTTATACTACTACTAGATATATGTATTATCCTGAATCATGTGGTTGTTAATAAATCGAGACCGGGCGGGATCTAGTGATTGGGAGGCAGCAAGACATGGAGGTCTTGTGTGCATGTTTTATCCCGTCTGTATCGGTTAAGGACCCTAACGTTATTGGACCTTGATTGAGATTGAAGGCTCCTTTCACATAGCTGGCCTGATAAGTCATTCCGACCGCGAAGCCGAGTAGCTCGATTCGGGCTTGGAGGATGAGATGTTGATGGGCACACTGGAGGGGATAAAGTACATGCGGGGGATAGGGATACCTTAGGCAGGCTTGGCCTGTTGTTCTGGTTTCGGCTGCCCCCAGAGTGTGCAGCTCAGCTGAAACCCACGGTCTCCCAAATAGTGCCAAAGGTGACCCAAGGCAAATCAGGATCAGCTTTGTCTAGGCGTGTGCATTGGATTTTTGCCCAGCTAGTTGCAATCGATTTGAATCATCGTCTCTCCCGGATAGTGAGAAACTTGGTCACTATCCAACATTCGTAGCAACACTTTATGGAACATGATGGTTATGCTGATGATTATGATCAATTGGATATGGTTACTGTTGTGATGCTTATTAATGATAACCAAGTGATTGCTATAGAATAGATGCAAATTTAGTTCTAAATAGCTCTACTTAAATCAATGCTAAAACATTGATAAAAATATTGAAAGTAAGGACTTATGATAGTAATGCTCTTTTGAAAAGTTATGCTATCCAACCAGCTCCACCAAATAGGCCTTGCATATCCTTGAGAGTCTTTTAATTTATCTCCTGTCAGGTAAGTCTAACTAAGTACATTCGAGTACTCGGGGTTTTATCTCACCCTGTTGCAGGTGAAGGTTCAGCCTGCTGAAGGTGGTGGCTAAGTACCGGTGGGCTCGGCTGCTCCATATTTATTTCTCATCTATGTGCTCTTGTTGGAGGATGTCACTTAAAGCTAGTAATGTATTTCAATTCATGTTATTGTAATCATTTTAAAGCTATGTTGTTTCCTCAAATCAGATTTGAACTCAGTATTGTATTATTTATTTGTGAACTCAATTGTAATATTATTTCCACTGCAAACTCCTGGTATGTGATTTGTACTTGCTTAATCATGCGATCTTGGTTGTGATGTGGATTTACCAAGGTCCTTCGTGACACTCGGCAGACTACCAGATTTATATAAGCGAAAGTGTGTGCGTGCCAACGTGTTAAGTCGGGGCAGTTGTATAAATTGGACGGTTCTATCATAGCTGGCCCTGGCGCCAGAATTTCATTGTGAGGTTACAGAAATCCCACACAATCGGTCCCAGCGAGCTTAACCAGTTGACTCCTAGGACAAAATCGTATCCTCCCAACTTGACTTGATGCTATAATAGTCGACGGTGAATATTTCTGTTCCAATCTGCACAGTCAGGTTGTTGAATATTCCCACATTCCTGATTCTGTTCTCATTGGCTACCGCTACTGTTATGTTGTCGGGTGCTTCTGTCCTGTTGAGGTTTAATGCTTGAGCTGTTTCTGAATCTATGAAATTGTGTGTGGAACTAGAGTCCAGTAGTGTGAGGAAGTCACGGCCGTTGATGGTGAGCTTTTCTTGCATTGTTTGGCTTGTTGTGATTCCCGTTACTGCATGCAGAGAGATCTCTATGTGTGAATGGTCTATAGTTGATGGCTCTGTTTTGTTGTTCTGCGTGTTGACGAGGGAAAATCTTTTTGCTAGTGCTTTTGCTGTCGCCAAGTCTGTTGGTTGTTGTAATTCTGTGTCTATGCGTAGTGTAGAATCTAATCCTGCTGTGTATAACATCACCTGTTGGGATGGGGAAGTCCTGGTACTTTTGTTAGGTTTAACGTAAAACGGTTGTTGTACTCTTCCAATTCTCCCATTTGCATAGTGTCAGAGAGTTGGCCTAAATGATTGTGGTGGGTGTGGGGGCCGAATCTTTTGCTGATTGCTGTTGCGAATTCGGACCATTGCAGTTGGCCGGTGTGTTGTTCCAATCTAATAAACCAAGTGAGGGCTTGCCCTTGAAGGTGAAAGACTACGAGCTCTGTTTGATCTTCCTCCTTGGTATTCTATGTTAAAAAAATTTCCCGCATTTGTACAACCACTGAGAAGGATCTTCGCTCCCATCATACTCTGGGAACGCCAATTTGTGGGTGTTCTCTCGGCGCCTCGGTGGTTGATCCCCTTTTTGGTCACCCTTATGATTCGGCGGGGGTTGTATTGTTGGCGGAGGTTTGCCCTGTTCACCCTAGTTTTGATCTGGCGGCGGTGTTGGCAGCAGCCCATCTGATGGTGGCATCGAAAGAAGTGCATTCCTTTTTAGCGGTGGAACATAGATTGGAGATTGTTCCGAGTTTTCTTGGTGAGCTATCTTTGCCTTTCGGAGCTTATCCCATAACTTTGAATTTTTTCCTCCATGGACCAGTGACGTCGTGAATATCCTCCATGGATTGAGAACACGACGTGGCTCCAGATACCAATTTCATGCTCCTAAATTCTGCCTAAGTGTTTAGGGGCAACAAGGGGGCTGCCAACCCTAATAGGGCGCCTGGGCAGCGGCTAGCGGCAGAGGGCGACCTGGGGGCGCGGCTTCTGCTGGCTAGGGCACGGCTGCGGGCGGCAGTGCCAGTAGCGGCCCAGCAGAGACGGAGGCGGCGGAGCAGTGTTGGCAGCAGCGTTGGGGCCGGGCGGCGCGGCACGAGGGCGAGGGAGAGAGGCGGCAGTGGCAGAAGAAAGAGAAAGGGAAGGGATAAGGGTTTGACCCCAAAACTTGCCTGCCTTTCTTGATAATTCTCCCTCATATATATAGAGGGGGTTTACATGTTAATGGGCTTGAGCCCATGATCCTCGTTTGTTCCATCTAAACGAATCCTATTACAGCTGGGCATTGGCCCTTCCCTATTTTAAATATTTCTTAACCACTTTGGCGGCGACTCCTGGTGATACTTCGGGTGGTCATCCTGCTGGGCATGACACATTGATTGTTACAAACAGCAATGCTCGTAGGTCAAAGTCTTCCCGTTTGTGCTCATCCCACACACTTACACGTTTTTCGTTCCACAACAGTAAAAGTTCTTCAACTAATGGCCTTAGGGACACATCAATGTCGTTGCCAGGTTACTTTGGGCCTTGGATGAGCACCGGCATCATAATGAACTTTCGCTTCATGCACAGCCAAGGAGGAAGGTTGTAGATACAGAGAGTCACAGGCCAAGTGTTGTGACTGTTGTTTTGCTCCCCGAAAAGATTCTTGCCATCTTTACTTAGACCAAACCTTAAGTTCCTTCCATTTCAAGTGTGGTATTATAGGAGCAAACCACATCAACTTGGTAGGAACTCTCTTCCTGGAGAGTTCGCTCTCAACATCATCATGGTCATCTCGGCTGATCTTATACCGCAATGCACCGCATACTGGGCATGCATCCAAATTCTCATCCTCCTCACCGTGGTAGAGGATGCAGTCATTAGGACATGCATGTATCTTCTTCACCTCTAATCCCAGAGGGCAGACAACATGTTTTGCTTCGTATGTAGTGGCCGGAAATTCATCATCCTTCGTAAGTATCTTCTTCATGAGTTCCAGTAACTCCCCAAATCTCTTGTCAGATATACCATTTTTTGCCTTCCATTGCAGCAATTCTAGTGTGGTACCTAGCTTTTTCTGCCCCTCTTCGCAACATGGGTACAACAATTTCATGTGATCCTCTAACATGCTCTAGAACTTCATCCTCTCCTTTTTACTTTCACAGTCTCTCTGTGCATCGCGAGTGGACTGACTAAGATCATCAGTGGGCTCATCTTCTGCTATTACATCTTCTTCAGCTTCCCCCATTGCAGTATCATCAAAGGCACCATATTCAGTGAACCTAGGAATATTGTAATCTTCCTCTTCTTCATCTCCTTCCATTATAAGCCCTCTTTCTCCATACTTGGTCTACCAAATATAGCCAGGCATGAAACCCGACCTAAACAAGTGTTCGTGAAGGGTCTTTGAGGAAGCATAATCCTTCACATTCTTACAAAGAACACATGGGCGGCACATGAAACCATTCCGTTTGTTTGCCTCGACTACACTAAACAGATGATGCATGCCATCAATGAACTCTTGGGAGCGTCAGTTAGCATTGTACATCCATTGCCGGTTCATTTGCATTACATGAGTATATCAAAACTTGAACATGTCAATATCCATTACACAACATGACTAATTAATTAAAAGGTCTGAAATATCCATTACACAACATGACTAATATCAAGCATCCTTCGACAACATGATTACACAACATGTCGGTGGAGCGTTTGCGCCTCCTACCACAGCTGTTTGACTTGAACATTAATTTATTAAAGCCTTGATACAATGTAGGCAATCCCAAATAGCACTAAACAAACTAAACCTACAATGCACTTTAACAGAATAAAGATATTGCATCCAATTCCAACTAAAACACACAAATTCTTTGTCAGTTCTTCATCAATGGGCTTCTTCTGCTGGTTCACCTCTTCATGCACATGTGCACTCTCATCAGCCTCCTCAGCCGATTTTTGCACATGCTTAACATAGTCTTCCTCCCAGTACCATCCGAGACATCCACTGCCACCCCACTGAAATTAGAACACCAAATCAAGAACTTGGAATCAAAATCATCACAAAAATGGCTACAAACCATGTAAAACACGGTCAAAAGACCTCACATTGCGATCTGGACACTTGTAGAAGATGCGGCCATGGTTGACACCCTCCTTCTTCACTCTAAACTTCAACATAGTCTTCTCCTTACACTCGCCGCTCGTAATGAGAGGGAGCTCCGACCTCAGTCGCTCACCAACCCCATACGAGGCCGAGGACCTGGACGCAAACGTCATCTAGCCACTCTATGCTCATTTTGATCAACTAGTAAACCACATCTACGTATGCAAACTATGAAGTAAATTTGAGCTAAATGGCGTATAAAAAACTCCATTATTATTCCCAATCTAAAAACCACAAATTTCTCTATTTCTAACCCATGAAATTAGCTATACTAGCTACTCTATACTCAGTTTGATCTACTACTATAAGTAAACCACATCTACGTATGCAAACGATCAAGTAAATTTGAGCTCAAATGGCGTATAAATCAAAAAAATCCCACCATTATTCCCAATCTAAAAAACCACAAATTTCTCTATTTCTAAACCATGAAATTAGCTATACTAGCTACTCTATACTCATTTTGATCAATTACTATAAGTAAACCACATCTACATATGCAAACTATCGAGTAAATTTGAGCTCAAATGGCGTATAAATTAAAAAAAAACTCCACCATTATTCCCAATCTAAAAAACCACAAATTTAATTTCTCTATTTCTAAACCATGAAATGAGCTATACTAGCAACGAAAGATGAGAGGATGAAGTTGCTAACCTTTAGAACCCTAGAATGGATGGAGGAATGAACTCTTCACAAATTGCCCAAGCAAAAAGTGGGCATGAACTCCTTCACCTGGACAAGAACAAAGAGCTTCAAATGGTAATGGATGTGTCGGATACAGTGAGAAGGGGTACCCTAAGCAAGACCCAAAAAACGACTGCTTAGACTTCGTAAAGATCGAAACTAGCTAAACACCGCTGGCCTCGGCCGATTCTCCGACTCGCCCGAGCCCCATCACCGCTGGCCTCGGCCGATTCTCCGACTCGCTCGAGGCCCCATCACCGCTGACCTCGAGCGATTCCCCGCTAAAGGCCTCGGCCAGGCCACCGACCCTCCGTCTCGCGCGAGGCGGGCTCGGCAGCACTCCGCTGCCTCTTCCTTCTCCCGTCCCTCTGACAAAACGTCGTGTCGCATTAACTCAGCCAACTGCTGCCCCTGACATCGGCCGCATGCTCGGCACAGTACAGCGGAATGACCGACGGGACAGGAGGCGGGATTGGGCAGGGGTTACCCGCCACTGTACTAACCACCATGCACATAGTTGACGCCCATGCCTCACTGTGCTGCCAACTCCTGCTCCGAGGACAACGCAGCGTGGGAGCCACGTCTGGGCTACTGTGGCCTCGGAATCAGTACCCAGGACCAATAATTCCCTCCAAGGCCTCGGCAGTTTGCCTCAGGGGCTCGGCAGCCTGAGGACCCATGTCCGCCAAAGCCCCCCACGATGGCTCGGGCTCGGCACCTGCAGAGCCGCTGCTCCCTACGACGTCATTGCACGGTGACCAGCACGTCGCCCGCCATGTCCTGCATCAAGCTGTACTGGAGCCCCGCGACGCACAAAATCGAGTATGACCGGCGCGTCACTTCTGCACGACAAGGACGGGGCCACTCCATCGACCATGCCACAACAGTGGCCGGCTACAGGGCCCAGACACGCCACCCCATTTACAGAAGCGCTATGTAGCAACATATGTACGGTCCCAGTTCTCCCTTAGAGTATAAAAGGGAGGGACCGGGGCCATTTCTAGGGAGGAAGGAAGACGAACACACCGATAGAACTACGCACTCCTACGCTGCTTGGGAACAACGCCTCAAGCAGCCCGCACCACCCACGCCCAGACCTGGGGCTAGCCCCCTCTCTCACCTAGCTTGTAACCCCCTACTACGAGCACTCCGGTGCAAGGAATAAAAGATCGATCTCTCGGACTGGACGTAGGGCCTCGATTGCCTGAACCAGTATAAACCTTGTGTCTCTTTGCATCACCATCCGGGATTAGGGGCACGCAGCACAAATTCACTCGTTGGTTGAGGGACCCCTGGTTCCAAAGCACCGACAGTTGGCGCGCCAGGTAGGGGAATCTGCGTGTCAGCTTCGTCATCCTAGCAAGTTCCGGATGGCAGACCCCGTACGACCATTGCGTCTCGGCACCATAGTTTGGTTCGGGAGCCTAGAGTTCATGTCTCTAGGACATGAGTACGACATGGTGCTCCTCACTCCTCGAGCCCCACCGTCCGACGATGAAGCCGCGCCCCGGCAGCCCAGGCGCAGGCGGCGCCCGGGCGGCCGCTCTCGCCACGCTCGCCAGGCGCGACGCGAGCAAGGCCACCCCGACGCTACGCGAGCCCGGGGCGGCACGCCACTCCCCGCCGATGCCCTACGACCAGCTGTTGGTACGGGGTCCCTGGCTGGGGACCTGTCTGGCCTGAGCATGGACGAAGGAAAATCGCCGGTGGCTCGCGGCGACGCCCAGTCGTCTAGCTCCGCTCCACCACTCCCTGAAGAGCCGACCCCGGCGGGGCAGAATATGGAGACGACACCGTCCCCATACCCCTTTGGGTTGAGAAATGCCGCCGCCTCTTACGCCTACGCTTACGCTGCCACTCACGAGCACCCCTCGGAACGCCGCCAGCGCTTCGCTCTCGACCTGAGCACCCGCTCCGACTCCTCGGACGAGGACGAGGCATGGCCCAGGGTGGATTTCTCCGAACTCCACAACCCTGGGGCTTTGCACCAATTCTTGGCCGCAAGCGACTACTGCCTCGGCTACTCCGGCTCCGACGATGAAGGGACTTACGATCCATCTCGTGAGTGCTTCCACGTCGGGCTCGGGATGCCAAGGGCGGGCGAAGAGGACGAGAGGACAGGCAACAATTCCCCGCCCCGGGCAGGGGCGGGCGACGCCACACCTCCGCGTCTCGAGGCCCCGGCAGCACGGAACGAGAATCCCGTTCGCGGGGGGCATCGACGCCCCGACCTGGAGCAGCAAGGGCGCGGTGAGGGCGGAGGAGCCCGAGGGAGGGCCCGCGACGTCCATCGCCGCATCAACGACGACGAGGGGGGAGAGCCACCCCCAATCTTTAATCGCGCTAGCCAGAATGTCACTGCAGCTGCGATGCTGGTCCAAGCAATGCCCGAGCCCTCCACCACCGAGGGGCGACGGGTCCACGGAGAGCTCCGCGACCTCCTCGAGACCGCAGCGGTGCAGCAGGCCGAAAGTTCCGCCTCCCGCCGGCGCGGAGGCACCTTGGAGCAACCCACAGCGCAACCTCGCCGGGGCCAGGATGCCTCGGTTTCATCCCGAGGCCGCTCGCGCGCCGACGGTCAACAGGGCCCCCTCGGTGCGCGACCGACTTAGGGACCAACGCGAGGCACAGGGCGACCACGAAGTAGTTGGCAGGCGACGGCGCCATGACGACGGAGCCACCCGGGGCTACCACCCACACCGAGGCGGTCGCTACGATAGTGGTGAGGACCGCAGTCCTTCCCCTGAGCTGCCAGGACCTCGGGTCTTCAGCAGGGCCATCCGCGTTGCTCCTTTCCCCGCCCGGTTCCGACAGCCGGCCAACCTCACGAAGTACAGCGGCGAGACCAACCCGGAACTCTGGCTCGCCGATTACCGCCTGGCCTGCTAGCTAGGTGGCGCGGACGATGACCTGCTCATCATCCGCAATCTCCCTCTGCTCTTGTCGGACTCGGCACGAGCCTGGCTCGAGCATCTCCCTCCCTCGCAAATCCACGACTGGCGCGACTTGGTTAGGATCTTCGTCGGGAACTTCCAGGGCACATACGTGCGCCCTGGGAATTCCTGGGATCTTAAAAGCTGCCGCTAGAAGCCAGACGAGTCTCTCCGAGACTTCATCCGGCGCTTCTCCAAACAGTGCACCGAGCTACCCAGCGTCGGTGACTCGGAGATCGTCCAGGCTTTCCTCTCCGGCACCACTTGTCGGGACTTGGTCCGAGAGTTAGGACGCAACGTCCCGCGCTCTGCTGCCGTGCTCCTCGACATCGCCACCAGCTTCGCCTCAGGGGAAGAGGCTGTCGGAGCCATCTTCCCCAACGCCGATTCCAAGGGGAAGCGGAGGGAAGAGGCCCCCGAGGCCTCAGCCCCCCACCTCCCTAAGAAAAAGAAGGGTCGCCCAGGGAAGCAGGAAGTTCTCGAGGCCGTCCATGTCGCCACAACGGATCGCAGGAATCCCCGCGGCCCCCGCGGCCCCGGGCTATTTGACGACATGCTGAAGAAGCCCTGCCCTTACCATCAAGGTCCGGTGAAGCATGCCCTCGAGGAGTGCACCATGCTCCGGCGCTACTACGCCAGGCTCGGGCTCCCCGATGACGACGCCAAGCAGAAGGGCCCCGGCGGTCGGAACGAGGACAAGGACGACGGGTTCCCCGAGGTACGCAACGCTTTCATGATCTTTGGTGGACCCTCGGCATGCCTCACGGCGCGCCAGCGAAAGAGGGAACGCCGGGAGGTTTTCTCGGTCAAGGTGGCCACCCCCCGGTACCTCGACTGGTCTCGGGAGGCAATCACCTTTGATCGGGATGACCACCCCGATTATGTTCCAAACCCCGGGCAGTACCCGCTTGTCGTTGACCCGATCGTCGGCAACACCTGACTTACCAAAGTGCTCATGGACGGAGGCAGCGGCCTCAACATCCTCTACGTCAACACTCTGGAGCTCCTGGAGCTCGACCAATCGCGGCTCCGAGGCGGTTCCACGCCCTTCCACGGCATCGTGCCAGGAAAGCGCACGCGACCCCTCGGGCGCATCGACTTACCCGTCTGCAGCCTGGTGGTTGAATTCAAGGGGGCTTACCACGCCATCTTGGGGCGCCCGTGCTACGCCAAGTTCATGGCGATCCCCAACTACACCTATCTCAAGCTCAAGATGCCAGGCCCCAACGGCATCATCACCGTCGAGTCCACGTACGAGCATGCATACAACTGCGACGTCGAGTGCATCGAGTACGCCGAGGCCATCGTGGAGGCCGAGACCCTCATCGCCGACCTCGACCAGCTTGGCAGCGAGGTTCCCGATGCCAAGCGGCGCGTCGGGACCTTCGAGCCTGCGGAGGCCGTCAAGCCCGTCCCTGTCAATCCCACCATCCCCGACGGCCGAGGACTGAAGATCGGCGCCACCCTCGACAGCAAATAGGAGGCCGTGCTCGTCGACTTTCTCCGTGCAAACGTCGATATGTTCGCATGGAGTCCCTTGGACATGCCGGGCATACCAAGGGAGGTCGCCGAGCATGCCTTAGATATCCGGGCAGGCTCCAGGCTGGCAAAGCAGCGCCTGCGCCGATTTGACGAGGAGAAGCGCAGGGCCATCGGTGAAGAAGTGCAGAAGCTCATGGCAGCCGGGTTCATCAAGGAAGTATTCCATCCAGAGTGGTTGGCTAACCCTGTATTAGTCAGGAAGAAAAGTGGCAAGTGGAGGATGTGCGTGGACTACACTGGTCTAAATAAAGCGTGCCCAAAAGTCCCATTCCCACTACCACGAATTGACCAAATCGTCGACTCCACTACAGGATGCGAAACCCTCTCCTTCCTTGATGCGTATTCCGATTACCACCAAATCAAGATGAAAGAGTCCGACCAGCTCGCGACTTCTTTCATCACTCCATTCGGCATGTACTGCTACATAACCATGCCGTTCGGCCTCAGAAACGCAGGGGCTACTTACCAACGGTGCATGATCCAAGTCTTTGGCGAACACATCGGACGAACCGTTGAGGCCTACGTGGATGACATCGTAGTCAAGTCCAGGAAGGCCGGGGATCTCGTCGGTGACTTGGAGATTGCCTTCACATGTCTCAGAGAGAAGGGCATCAAGCTCAACCCCGAGAAGTGTGTCTTCGGGGTTCCCCGAGGCATGCTCTTGGGATTCATAGTCTCGGAACGTGGGATCGAGGCCAACCCAGAGAAGGTCTCAGCCGTGACCAACATGGGCCCGATCCGGGACCTCAAAGGGGTGCAGAGGGTCATGGGATGCCTTGCGGCCCTAAGCCGCTTCATCTCGCGCCTCGGCGAAAAAGGCCTGCCCCTGTACCGCCTCTTGAGAAAGTCCGAGCGCTTTTCTTGGACCACCGAGGCCGAGGAAGCCCTCGCCAGGCTCAAAGCATTGCTCACCACCCCCCCCCCGTCCTGGTTCCGCCCACCGAGGGCGAGCACCTCTTACTCTACGTCACTACGACGACCCAAGTGGTCAGCGTGGCCGTAGTAGTCGAGAGGCAGGAGAAGGGACACGCTCTACCCGTCCAACGACCTGTTTACTTCATCAGCGAAGTGCTCTCCGAAACTAAGACGCGTTACCCCCACGTCCAGAAGCTGGTTTACACTGTAGTCTTGGCTCGACGCAAGCTGCGTCACTACTTCGAGTCCCACCCGGTGACTGTGGTGTCGTCTTTTCCTCTGGGAGAGATAATCCAAAACCGAGAGGCCTCGGGTAGAATAGCCAAGTGGGCTGTCGAACTCATGGGGGAAACCTTGTCTTTCGCGCCTCGGAAAGCGATCAAATCATAGGTCCTGTCCAACTTTGTAGCCGAATGGACCGACACACAGCTGCCACCCGTTCAGATCCAATCAGAATGCTGGACCATGTACTTCGATGGGTCTCTGATGAAAACTGGGGCTGGCGCGGGCCTGCTCCTAGTCTCGCCCCTTGGAGTACACATGCGCTACATGATCCGGCTTCACTTCGCCGCCTCCAACAATGTCGCCGAATACGAGGCCCTCGTCAACGGCCTGCAAATCGCCATCGAACTTGGAGTACGGCGTCTCGACGTACGGAGAGACTCGCAGCTCGTCGTCGATCAGGTGATGAAAGAGTCAAGCTGCCATGACCCCAAAATGAAGGCGTACTGCGCGATAGTACGTCGCCTGGAGAACAAGTTCGACGGTCTCGAACTCAACCACGTCGCGTGAAAGTTCAACGAGGCCGCGGACGAACTGGCGAAGATGGCGTCGGCACGGACCCCGGTCCCCCTGAACGTCTTCACCAGAGACCTCCACAAGCCATCCGTCGACTACGCTTCGGCGACAGAAGAGGGCCATCGGCCGAGCCCACCACAGGGCCCGAGGCCCCCTCTGCCACCGAGACCTCGCCCGCCGAGCCCGAGGCCATGGCGATTAACGCAGAGCCTCCCAAGGCCGATCAAGGAACGGACTGGCGAGTCCCTTTTCTTGATCGCCTCGTTCGAGGAGAGCTTCCTGCTGACAGAACCGAAGCTCGACGGCTTGCGCGACGCGCCAAGACTTACGTCCTCTGCGACGGCGAGTTATATAGGCGTAGCCCATCCGGTATTCTCCAACGATGCATTACCACCGAGGCCGGCCGATCCTTACTTTGGGACTTGCACGCGGGAGTCTGCGGGCACCACGCGGCGCCTCGGGCGCTCGTGGGTAACGCCTTCCGCCAAGGTTTCTATTGGCCGATGGCGGTGGCCGACGCCATGAGGCTAGTACGCTCCTGCGAGGGATGTCAGTACTACGCTCGACAGACGCACCTCCAGGCCCAAGCCCTCCAAACCATCCCCATCACATGGCCATTCGCTGTATGGGGGCTGGACATGGTTGGGCCTCTGCAGAAGGCACCCGGGGGCTATACCCATCTGCTGGTAGCTATCGACAAATTCTCCAAATGGATTGAGGCTCGTCCGATCGCTCAGATCAAATCCGAGCAAGCGGTGCTGTTCTTTACGGATATCATCCACAGGTTCGGGGTTCCTAACACCATCATCACTGACAATGGGACACAATTCACCGGTCGCAAGTTCCTAACGTTCTGCGACGACCACCACATCCGGGTGGCCTGGTCGGCCGTAGGGCACCCAAGGACGAATGGCCAAGTAGAGCGTGCCAACGGCATGATCCTACAAGGCCTTAAGCCAAGAATATTCAATCGGTTGAAGAAGTTTGGCAAGAAATGGCTTGCCGAACTCCCGTCAGTCATCTGGAGCCTAAGGAATACCCCGAGCCGAGCCACGGGGTTCACACCGTTCTTCCTGGTCTATGGAGCCGAGGCCATCCTCCCCACTGACTTAGAATACGGTTCCCCGAGGCTACAGGCGTACAACGAGCAAAGCAACCGCACTGCCCGCGAAGACGCCCTCGACCAACTGGAGGAAGCCCGAGACGTCGTGCTGCTACACTCAGCCAGGTACCAGCAAGCCCTACGACGCTACCAAGCCCGGCGCGTCCAAAGACGAGACCTGAAGGTGGGCGACCTAGTGCTGAGATGGAGGCAGAGCAATAAGGGCCGCCACAAGGTGACCCCACCCTGGGAAGGGCCGTACATCGTCGCTCAAGTGCTGAAGCCCGGGACCTACAAGTTGGCCAACGAGAGGGGCGAAATCTTCACAAACGCTTGGAACATAGAACAGCTACGTCGCTTCTACCCTTAAATTTCCAAACGTTGTTTACATTGTTTCTCGAAATACAATAAAGAAGCGTTCTTAGTTGTTATAATCTTTCGAGGAACCCCCCTTATAGACAAGTTGATTGTATAGAACCTAAGGACCGCACGATCGTCTCAAAGGCGAAAAGGCCGGCCGAGCCGTGAGAATGACCTACGCCTCTGGGCTACGGCAGCTCCCTCACCACCTTTTCACCCAAAGGACAGCGTAGGCCCCGAGGAAGTTCTGTGTAGAGAGCTTGTCTATCAATAGGGGCTCGACGTCACAATAGCGCTATAAGGGAGACTCGGCTCTGCCTCTGCAAAGCCGAGCCTCCCTCGGGGGCTAAAAAGGGGGAACCCCCTAAGTCCCGAAACCCCCTAAGTCTCGAACACCGTTTGTTAATGGTCTTTCAAAAAATTTCTACGCCAAACTCTCTCGCGCTCCGACGGGACCCTCACAAGAAACCCAAAGACCAAAAGTTCGTCTGGAGGCCAAAGGGCCGGTCAAGTCGTGAGAACGGCCTACGCCTCTGGGCTACGGCAGCTCCCTCACCACCCTTCGCCAAAGGACGGCTTAGGTCCCGAGGGATTTCTTTGCGGGTTCCCAAGATCGAGACAGAGGGCACAGGCTCGGAAGAAGAACAGAAAACGGTTAAAAGACGCACATACACAAATACTTTAAAGGCCTCGACGGCCACCAAGACGTCACGGTATGACAACTAACCCAATCCGGTTACATGACCCCTTTTGGCCCAGATCAAAGCTCAAGGACCGGCGGCCGGCGCGGGAGGGACCACCTCTTCTTCAAATAGACGGGCCAGCGCTGTGCCAGGTGCCTCGGCCGCCTCCAACAGCTTCACGACCTCCGCATCTGCCTCCTCGTCATCTTCTGGCAACACGTAGCCGTCGCTGACAGCCTCGAGGTTGATGGCGTAGTGCGAGGAGACGACGGCCAGGGCGCGCTTGACACCCGTGTGCAACGCCCCCCGGAGCCTCTCGTGGACGCGGCCGCTCAACGCAATCAGGCTGCTCCCAAGGGAGCTGGCTGATTGGACCTCCTCGACGTCCAGGGCCTCGCAGGCGGTACGAACAGCGCTGCACAGCGCCTCGTGCTCCCGGACCTCAACATCCAGCGCCGCTTGCGCTGTGACGGAGGCCTCAGCCGCCTGGGAAGCCTCTTTCTCCAGATCTACGCCGCAACGAGGGGTCAGGAGTCAAACGCGAACCGGAACAAATGGAGCAAGGAACACGGTTCAGCGGAACTTACCCTCGGCCTTGTTCTTCCAGGCTGAGACCTCGACCCGAGAGGCCTCGGCCGCCTTGGTAGCCTCTGCCAAGGCGACTTTCGTCGCCTGATGCTCGCTCTGCTCCACACCCAGCTGCCCGGCTGTGGCCTTCGCAGAGGCCGTCGCTTCTTGGGCCCGAGACCTGAAGGAGTCTCGCTCCTCCTCCAGTTCCTTGATCTTCGCCACCAGAGGGGCAGCCTGCCCCTTAGCCGTGACCAGCTCGGCCTGAAGGTCAGCACAACGAAGGCGGAGGTCCTCCACTTCCGCACTCCGCGCCGACAAAAGCCCCTGGGCATCGGCAAGCAGGCCCCTCTGCCGCCAGAGCTGGTCCCAGATATCCCTCTCCCTTTGTAGGAACACCGATTTCCCAAGGGACCGGGTCTCGAGCTCCTAAAGAGGTAAAAAACGCACGTCAAACACTGCGAGGACAACTCGGCACGAGACACGAAAGTACTTACCCGAGTGACACCAGGCAAGTCCCCTTCCATAACAGTCATCGCTGTCTGCAGCGACCGCACTGCCAGTTGGCAGTACTCCTCAAGGGTATCCCAACGCCCCCCTCTGCGATATCTTCAAGGGCGAACACAGGCTCCCCCTCGGGATCAGCCTGGTTCCACCAGAAAACACGCGGGAAGTTCCACCCACGGGGCTCGGGCCGTAGCTAGGCAAGGGCCGAACTCCCCTCGGCAGGATCTGGGACTGGCTGCTCTGCGGTACTGGCCGCCTCGACGTCCGCCGCCTCCTTCCCTCGGGAAGAATCATCAGACGAGATTGTCTGAACCAGGGGCGGCGCCAAAATTTGCTCCGTCTCCACCTCCATCGCCTCGGTCTCGACGGACCCGGGGGCTCTGGCCTCCGCCATCTCTACCTCGATGGCCCCGGCGTCCACCGCCCTGACTTCGGAGGTCTTGGGGGCTCCGGCCTCACCCTCAATGGCCTCGGCAGTGGTAGACGCCCCAGCCTCCTTCGCCCCAAGACCCACAACATCGCGAGGCGTGGGCTCCTCCTCCTCCACTCGCTCCGCGGCCGCCTC
Source organism: Miscanthus floridulus (assembly GCF_019320115.1). NCBI lineage: Eukaryota > Viridiplantae > Streptophyta > Magnoliopsida > Poales > Poaceae > Miscanthus > Miscanthus floridulus. Next base: position 35,870,748 of record NC_089582.1, read on the forward strand.
AGCACCCTTTTCCTGGGCAGCCGCCTCCTCCGAGACGGCCCCGCCCGACGCCGCGCCGCGTTGCACGCTAGCCTGCGCCTCCGCTGCCTGATGGGCGGAGGAGCTAACGTTCACCTTGAGCGCCTTACGGGGCGCCAAGGGAGGATCTTCCACCAGAAGCGTCTGGCTGGAAGAAAAGACACTCCCAAGGTTAGCATGCAACCAAGGGGCAAACAAGAAGTACTACTGACTCCACCAGAAAAGACGCTTACCGCGAACGGGGATGCAGCCACTTCGACACCGCCAGCCTCCTCTGCAACGGCGGCGGTGGTGGCAGCAGCGCGGCCTCGGTGTCCACCGGTGCCAGCCGGCCTCCGTCGGACCCCGGCACCTCCTCGACCCTTCGCGGAGACAATGGGGTCGCCCCCACCGTCACCCGCTCCACCTCCACCGTCGAACCCATCGGGCTGACGGCACGCTCCTCCAACACCCGAGCCTCGGGTGTGTCGGCCTCGGCCCCGGGACGGGCCACCACCGGCCCCGGGACACCTCCTCCTCCTCCTAGGAGCGTCAGGCTCCTTGCCGGCGCCCCGGGTACCATCTCCCTAATGTCAGGGAGGTGTTCCAGGCAGGCCGTCCCCACCTCGTGCCCGCCGCCGTCGCTCGAAGAATCCGACACCGACGACGAGGGAGACGGCTCCAATGGGAGACCGTCGAGCTTCTGACGCCGGCGACGGGCGTCCAGCTTTTCGCGCGCGAGGATCTTCTTCGTGCGCTTCGCCTCCTTGGCATCTTTCTTCTTCTCCTCCTCCTCGGCACGCGCCCTGTTCACGGATCGCCGCCGGGCGTCCTCGGGAACGGGCGGCGGGGAGCCTCGCACGTCTCTTATCCCCTGTGAGAACGACGAAGTAAGACAACAGACAAAAAAGGTGAAAAACAAGAAGGCCGCGAAAGCCTCGGCAACATCCAACTTACCAGTGGGACATACCCCCGCGACGGGCGCATCGGGAACGGCGTCAAATCGTCGATCTTCGGCTTCCCGTCCACCGCCTCTCTCACCCGACGCAGGGTCTCGTCGTCGGTAAGGGCGAAGGCGGACATCTTGACACCAGCGATCGGATCGCCCGGGGTCATCTCGAACAGCCGCCGCCGCCGGGCCATCAGCGGCAACACCCTCCGGCGGTGAAAAGCCGCCACGACCACGGCCGCCGAAAGGCCGTGGTCACGCAGCTTCCCCAAGGCCCTCAAGAGCGGTTCTAGCCTAGGCTGATCGACCTTGATGACGCCGTACCCCCATTTCTCTGGTTGACTCTCTACAACCCGCCCGGTATAAGGGGGAAGTCCTCCGCCGTCATTGCGGAGGTAGAACCAGCCGTCATACCAACGACGGTTGGACGATGACAGCTGGGCCGGGATGTAGAGGGACTGCCGGTCTTGGCGCACGTGAAGGGTGCAGCCGCCGGCCCTCTGCACCTTCTGAGCCCCCCTCGTTCCCCCCGGCTTGGTGGTGAACGTCGCTCGGAACAAGTGGAGCCACAACTCCCAGTGGGGAGCGATCCCTAAGTACCCCTCACAGACGGCGACGAAGATGGCCGCCTGCGTGATGGAGTTGGGGCTGAAATTGTGCAGCTCCACGCCATAGTAGTGCGGGAGCGCCCGCATGAAGTTATCCACCGGCGACCCGAAGCCTCGCTCGTGGAAGACGACGAAGCTCACCACGTAGCCGTCGCGCGGCCTCGGCTCCGACTCGTTCCCTGGAGCAATCCACTCCGGCTCGTCGGGGTCGGTGATCGGGCGAAGAAGATCGGCCTCCACGAGCGAATGCAGCTTCTCCTCGGTGACGTCGGACCGCTCCCAGGGATCCGTCGGGAGGATGACGGGACCACCAGCCATTGCGCGGCGGAGGACGCTGCTACGGCGGTAATCTCTCTCCCTCTCTCTTTCAGTCTCTCGCCCTCGCCCTTCTCCTCCCCGGCGCTCTATGCTCTCAGCAACGGCACGGAGGCAGCAAAAGCGAATGCGGAAGACGTAAGAAGGGGAAGGGCGAGGTTCTTTGCGTATTTATGCAGGGACAAGACGAAACCGCCGGGCGACGAAATCAGGGAAGTTTCCCCCAAAAGATCTGGCGCGGTTATCCAGATCCGGTTTTACCGCCCACGCGCCCACTCCCTCCTCATTAAATCGTGCATGCAGATACGTCCCGTCGGCTGACGCCACGTCGCGTCCAACCGCAGCAGCAACAGGCGCCGTTTCGTCTCCCTGAAAAAGTCGCCTCAAAAGACGCGCCTGCCGTTGTTAGCCGTAGGGAGAGAAATAACCCCCCCGATTCCTTTCAGGCAAAGGAACTGGGCACCGAGCCCGCTACGGTCCAGGGGTTCGAAGACTGGGCCCTTAGGGGTTTCGACAGCCGCCCCAGGGCAACAGAGTCAGGGGCGACTACGGGCGAGCCTATACGAGGCCGAGGCCCAAGCAAGCGAAACGCTTGGGATGCCCTGTGTCGTGTCCGAGACCGGTAGGGAGGTCTCCGAATGGGATCCCACCGTAGGGAGGCACCGAGCCACCGAGGCCCAGCGAACGGCCTCGGCACCCACTAGAGAAACCCTCCGGTACTCTTGGAGCGCGTCTCTGGACCGCTAGCCGACCCCCAGCGAACGGGGTACGGGCCTCCACTCGGACTTACCCGATAACAGCTCACCGGAAATGCCGTCGCTCGCGCCCACCGAGGGTAGCACGGCATCTTCCACCCCTCCTTCCGAGCGAAAAGGAAGCGCGAGGGTCGAATAAAAAGTCAGGAGAATCCCTGACGGCCCTCTTGCCCCACGCAGAGGCTAAGGGACTCTTCCTGCAAAACATTGCCGAGGCCCAGCGACTTAGGCTCGCACACGAGGGGGCTCGGCAAAACAAACCCTCCTTCCGAGCGAAAAGGAAGCGCGAGGGTCGTTCAAAAAGCCAGAAGAACTCCTGACGGCCCTCTTGCTCCGTGCAGGGGCTAGGGAGCTCCTTCTGCAAAAGACGCCGAGACCCCGCGACCTAGGCTCGCACCCGAGGGGGGCTCGGCAGACAGACCCTCACGCGAGGGGCGAACCAAAAGCCAGGGGGACCTCTAACCGCTCTCTCGCTCCGTGCGAGAGACTCGGGGGCTCCTCCTGCAACTTTGCCGAGACCCAGCGGCTCAAGCTCGCACACGAGTGGGCTCGGCAAACAGCCCCCCCCCCCCCCGTCCGAACGAAAAGGACGTGCGGGGGACGAACAAAAAAGTCGGGAGGACCCCTGACCGCCCTCTCACTCCGTGCAGAGGCTCGGGGGCTCTTCCTGCACCCAAGATAAAGACGAAGCGACCCCAGCCCATTACGGTCCAGGGGTTCGAGGGCTGGGCCCCCAGGGGTTTCGACAGCTACCCCAGGGCAAAGGAGTCAGGGACGACTACGGGCGAGCCTGTACAGGCGCGTCCTGTGTCGTGTCCGAGACCGGCAGGGAGGTCTCCGAATGGGATCCCACCGTAGGGAGGCACCGAGCCACCGAGGCCCAGCGAACGGCCTCGGCACCCACTAGAGAAACCCGCCGGTATTCTTGGAGCGCGTCTCCGGACCGCTAGCCGACCCCCAGCAAACGGGGTACGGGCCTCCACTCGGACTTACCCGATAACAGCTCACCGAAAATGCCATCGCTCGCGCCCACCGAGGGTAGCATGGCATCTTCACCCCTCCTTCCGAGCGAAAAGGAAGCACGAGGGTCGTACAAAAAGCCGGGGGAACCCCTGACGGCCCTCTCGCTCCAGGCGGAGGCTAAGGGGCTCTTTCCGCAACATCGTCGAGGCCCCGCGATCCGAACTCGCACCCACGGGCCCGGCAAACACAATGAAAACGCCTCACTCGAAAGAGAAAAAAGCCCCTGAAGAAGTGAAATCACTCCTCCAGGGCCTCGGGGGCTACACCCGGCGGGTGCGCTCGCGCGCACCCACCGAAACCTCGAATACAGAACACCATCCCGGCAGGAACTATCAAGAACCAATTCTCGTCAGAACCTCAGGGGGAGTGCCTCCACTCCCCCCAAGGCTCGGGGGCTACTGTCGGATACAGTGAGAAGGGGTACCCTAAGCAAGACCCAAAAAACGACTGCTTAGACTTCGTAAAGATCGAAACCAGCTAAACACCGCTGGCCTCGGCCGATTCTCCGACTCGCCCGAGCCCCATCACCGCTGGCCTCGGCCGATTCTCCGACTCGCCCGAGGCCCCATCACCGCTGACCTCGAGCGATTCCCCGCTAAAGGCCTCGGCCGGGCCACCGACCCTCCGTCTCGCGCGAGGCGGGCTCGGCAGCACTCCGCTGCCTCTTCCTTCTCCCGTCCCTCTGACAAAACGTCGTGTCGCATTAACTCAGCCAACTACTGCCCCTGACATCGGCCGCATGCTCGGCATAGTACAGCGGAATGACCGATGGGACAGGAGGCGGGACTGGGCAGGGGTTACCCGCCACTGTACTAACCACCATGCACATAGTTGACGCCCATGCCTCACTGTGCTGCCAACTCCTGCTCCGAGGACAACGCAGCGTGGGAGCCACGTCTGGGCTACTGTGGCCTCGGAATCAGTACCCAGGACCAATAATTCCCTCCAAGGCCTCGGCAGTTTGCCTCAGGGGCTCGGCAGCCTGAGGACCCATGTCCGCCAAAGCCCCCCGCGATGGCTCGGGCTCGGCACCTGCAGAGCCGCTGCTCCCTACGACATCATTGCACGGTGACCAGCACGTCGCCCGCCATGTCCTGCATCAAGCTGTACTGGAGCCCCACGACGCACAAAATCGAGTATGACCGGCGCGTCACTTCTGCACGACAAGGACGGGGCCACTCCATCGACCATGCCACAACAGTGGCCGGCTACAGGGCTCGGACACGCCACCCCATTTACAGAAGCGCTATGTAGCAACCTATGTACGGTCCCAGTTCTCCCTTAGAGTATAAAAGGGAGGGACCGGGGCCATTTCTAGGGAGGAAGGAAGACGAACACACCGATAGAACTACGCACTCCTACGTTGCTTGGGAACAACGCCTCAAGCAGCCCGCACCACCCACGCCGAGACCTGGGGCTAGCCCCCTCTCTCACCTAGCTTGTAACCCCCTACTACGAGCACTCCGGTGCAAGGAATACAAGATCGATCTCTCGGACTGGACGTAGGGCCTCGATTGCCTGAACCAGTATAAACCTTGTGTCTCTTTGCATCACCATCCGGGATTAGGGGCACGCAGCACAAATTCACTCGTTGGTTGAGGGACCCCTGGTTCCAAAGCACCGACAGGATGGCTCGGGCTAGGGAAGGAAGAATGATGGATATATAGCATGGACGTTTAGTCCCAGTTGGTGGCTCAGTCCAGGATTAAAGGTGACCCTCTAGTCCCGGTTGGATTGGTGGCTCCAACCGGGACTAACGTGTGACCTTTAGTCCCTCTACGATCCTAGCTGCTGGACCTGGGACTAAAGGGAGACCTTTAGTCCCGATTGGAGCCATCAACCGGGACTAAAGGTCCATCTGTGGCCCTAGCCGTTAGACCTGGAACTAATGCTGACATAGTCTCGGGCCCCAAGATGACCGGGACTAAAGCTAAAATCTGAAGGTCTGTTCTCTACTAGTGTAGAGTTGTCGTAAGTACTTGTGGAAGATCAAGGATGTGTTGCTCATTGCTCCACATTAATCAACTTATGATATGCCATGCTATGCCTAGTAGTTAGACAACTTACAATTTTTGTAGAAATACGTTTATGCAAAATAAACGTTTATTTCTTGCTACAACCAAATTGCATGATCCTTCTTTATATTATGGATAAGTTCTATTGAGTACACTCGTGTACTCATGATGCTACTATTTGAGTTTTGCAAGTGAGAACGCTCCAACCTATGGGTATTTCTATGCCCCGGACCCCTCCGTGGATTGGCAGTAGTAGCCTACCCCTTTGTGAGGCGTAGTTCATGGTCATGGCATGGGCCATGAACATGTATCGAAATTATGTTCTTTTAATTTCTGCTGTTGAACTCTGATGTTGTATGGTGTCATGAAACTAAGTGGTGAACACTTTGTGATGTGTGGGTGCCTAGGGTGGAGTCGTGGGCTCCGGCGTGGAAGGTATATGTGCGGGTGGCGGAGTTGCAGCCTCTGGCGCGGAAGGCGCGTACGTTGGTGGTGGAGCCGCGGCCTCTGGCACGAAGGTGCATGCGCAGGCGGCCTTCAAGTCGCTATTCTCACACCAACACAAGACAGCGATCATTGTGTCATTCTCAACTAAACACGAGATAGAACCACCCCAGCCCTTAAACCGAGACGGGTCTATCCTATCCCACCATATCTCCAAACCAAACGGACGCTTAGAGTTGGTTTTTTAGGGCAACCCTAGCCCAGAAATGATAAGATGGTTTCCATACTTATCAAATTATACAGTCGCTATACATAAAAACTATATTTCTAACCGATGGTTTCATCAAAATATTGTTTCTAATCACCTATCTACCATCATCTATCATCTACTTATCACACCTCTTCATAATTTGGTTCTTAGACATGATTTTTTATATAGAAACCATTTAGTTTTATCTTTTCTTTAATTCTAACACCATATTATTATTTTGCTTAGTTGACATCCTAATTATTAGGTTGGCACTGTCTATATGCTTCAGCCGGTGTCGCATGACTCAGCGTGCAGCGCTTCTTTTCTTTTTTCTTCAAATTATTATTATGTCCTGCTTGCTATCTAGAAGGTCTGTTTTTTAAATGAGAAGACGGCACACGCCACGCGTCCATCCTCTCCCAGTCTCCCTCCTCCCATTGCTCCCCCGGAGCAGAAGTGGGTTCTTTGTTCTTGCCTGGCCTGGGTGGTGGAGTTGACTGATTAGGCTGGCTCTTGAGTCTTGCCAGTTGCCGTTGCAGAGAGAAGAGACTAGAGAGGGACAGAGACAACGAGGGAAGATGATAACCTCGTGGCTTCTGGGTCGCCCGGGCAAGTCCGGCTTCTCCTGGAGCTCCACCGCCGACCATGTCACCCAGGGCATCTCTGCGGCCGGCCTCACCGCCATCGTCACCGGTCTGTACTTATCACCCAACCCTTTTTCTTCCTTCAACAACAAATCCCCCCCTCCCAACTCCCAAGACACACACACACCCCACACCAAAACCTTACTAATAATCCAACCCAATCCCATGCAGGGGCGTCCAGCGGCATCGGCTCCAAGACGGCACGGACGCTGGCGCTGCGCGGGGCCCACGTCGTCATGGCCGACAGGAGCCTCCCCGCCGCCCAGGCCGTCAGGGACGCCATCGTCGCCCAGGCGCCGGAGGCCAAGCTCGACATCATGGAGCTCGACCTCTCGTCCATGGCCTCCGTCCGCGCGTTCGCATCCCAATTCATCGCCAGGGGTCTCCCCCTCAACATTCTCATGTACGTATTCTGTTACCTGCTCCCCTCAACATCAGTGGGCTGCAGAGCGACCTGGGATGAGTGCTGAGTCCTAATCAATCACTAATTCAATCAGGATGAACCTAATAATCAATCACTAATTCAACCAGGATGAACCTAATCAACCACTAATTCAATCAGGATAAACTAGTACCACATAAGCCTGTCTATTCAAGTCTGGATCTCTCTAGTACAACGCCATGAGGATGACATTTACTACTGTCTGCCATTTTCAGGACACTGTATCATATTAGTAAACTGGATATGGTTATTATTCCGAATGCTAGGATGATTTTCCACATTCCCTTGGGATGTAATACCAATGGGTGTGAGGCCCGTGGGCTGTGGGGCCCACATGGCAGTGGCACAACTGCAGTAACTGCATCGAGTAGTAGGGGTGATTCATTGTGTAAAATGTGCCTCAAAGCTATGGAAAAATCAAATCCCTCCATACTTGTCAATCTGTGTTTCACTGTCCATCATAGGTGATCGGAGGAGGGACATGCTAATTTCATATTAGTTTGTTTTAGGTAGCACTTAATTAATTTTCGTGATTCTTGTGTTTGAGATTTTCTTAGGGCACTCTCAACGCAGAAATCACCCATAGTTTCTATAGCTCTACGAACTCACAGCTAGAAACCATTCTCCCCACTGCATAGTTTTTAAGAGGGGTTTCTATAGAGAAGAAAATTTAATAAACAGAGCAATCAAAACAGATCAGTTGTGCCAAGCACCGTGTAGCTCGACCATCCTACACCTCCCAGACTGTATGCTCCAGATGAAGCTAGCTTCCTAGCAAATGAATCGTAAAATCTCTACTCTTCCACCATCCTCCCTATTGTTCATCCGCGCTAATCAACGGAACCAAACAAATTAATGATTACGTTAAGAGGCCGCGGTGGCCGTCGGACACTCAGCGAGTATTATACTAGCAGTAGCAGCACCAAAGCCAGGCCAGGCAGTGTACGCCAAGGACGACGCGACGACATGGACAGGACGAGCAGAGGAGCGACGACAGCTGAATGCTGTCACAACACATCGACGGGCTTGCAGAGGAACAACGGCGACGACGGCTGCTGCTGTCTTCCGGCACGCCCGCCCGGCGCTGGGTCTCCCGCTGCCAAGGCGCTTCTAGCAGTCGAGGGAGAAGAGCAAGAGTGAGAGGGAGGTGATGCGCCTGCGCCAGCCGGTCGAGCGCCGGGCCAAGGCAGAGAAAGTAGAGGTGGCGGTAGCCACCCAGCACAGCGACGACGGCGCGGGTGGCCGGGCCCGCGGCTGCCACCGGCGCGGGGCCGATGTAACGAGAGGCATAGCGCCTCCTAGACGGCATTGCGGCGCGCCACGGTGGCCCAGAAGCGGTGCACGCAGGTAGCCGCAGCCAGCGAGCGCGGGTGTCTGCGACACGGAGCGCGCGCAGAGAAGGGGCGGCAGGGCGGGGGCACGTCACGGCGGCCGAGAGGCGGAGCATGCAGGTGCCGCGGCCAGCGCGCGCAGAAAGAGGGCGGCCGGGTGGGGGCAGATGAGTGCGCACCGGGGGATTTTGCGGCGGCGGTGGGGGAGGGCGCGGGCCTACTAAGGCCTTGTTTGGATGGACTCATGTCCACCTCAATCCATGCGTCATGGAGTGGATTGGAGTGAAAAATAGTTTAAGTTCCACCCCAATCCCCTCGAATACATATGGATTAAGATGGATATGAGTACATCCAAAAAAGCCATAAAGGATGGAAACAATGCTAGCATCCTCCAACGGGCAACGTGTAGTTTCTTCGCACCTCGATATACTCGTAGCTGTTACTTCTCAAAAAACGGTTTCCTTATTTTTTCCTCTCTCTCTTCAAGAAATTGCTTGTCACGTCAGCAAATTGCTTACTCGGCAGTGCAATTAATACATACAAAAACTATTGTAGTTTCTGCATTGGGAGTGCTCTTATGCCTGGTCTAATTATCTGACTTTATTTTGATAAGTCTGCTATTTCAGCACTGGTTCTTTTGACATTTGTTCAAAGTGTTGCTTCAATCTAATGGCATTTAATTGATTACTTGGTGCTTTTACTGGCAGCAACAATGCAGGAGTAATGGCAATACCTTTTGCGCTTTCAAAGGATGGAATTGAGATGCAGTTTGCAACTAACCATCTTGGTACGCATTCAGTACAATTGATTGCTTGGTTAATCCTTCGCGTGTATAGCATGTGCAAATCTAGCACTCTACCTCAACAGACCGCTAGGGGCAGATCTAGATATGTATAGAAGAGGGGGTTCAAGTTATTTTCAACCACTAGAGACCATTCTTTCTCTCTTCCATGTCTAGAAAAAATAGGAGAGGCTCTAATGCTCTATTGTTACCAAGGTGGTAGGAGGAGGGCTTAAGCCCCGCTGGCCCCTGCAGACCGCCGCAATTTTCTGCCTCACCTCACACTCAAAAGTTTTCATTCATCATGGTGTTTAGGCACAATTTTAAAACTGCGGTTCTAATCTCATAGTCTTTAGGGCATTTCCTGCTGACACACCTTCTATTGGATACCATGAAGAAGACCTCTCGTGAATCAAATATGGAAGGAAGAATTGTCAACGTTTCGTCAGATGTGCACAGATTTGCATATCGGGAAGGCATCCGTTTTGACAAGATCACGGTCTAGTCTACTTCGTTTCGAAGCAAACCTAGTAACTTGTTCAACCTAGCTTGTAAACATCTTGCATGCTAATGAACTTACCAGGCAAAGGAAGCACATGAGAAGTCAAAGCTTGCAAACGGGTATAGTAGCATTGGAGCATATGCGCAGTCAAAGCTTGCAAACATCTTGCATGCTAATGAATTTACCAGGCGATTCAAGGTATGTTCCGTCTAACACATGCCCGTTTTCTTGATTATATGGTGTATGTATTGTTATAGTACATTTGCATGCATTGCAACATGGATACCTGTGCTTGTGACCAACATCACTTGCATTATTTTTCAAAGATGTTCGCATCTGAATTTTTAAAATCGTAACTTTTTGGTAAACAAAGATCATTGGGCAGTGAGTTGTTCCAACTTGGACGTGGAAATTTGAGTCCATTTGTTGTTAATCTTGGTGTAACAAATTGAAGGAACAATCATCATCCAATCACAAGAATTGTATTTTGTCAGATTTTACTGATTATATGTTCACCATTCAGTCTGCCGGAGCATCACTGCTGGTTGTGCTGGAGCCAGTAGTGATTACTTATCACTACTAGGTCGTAAGCCTAGAATCCAGAAAATTCGAGAGGAGCTATTCACATGGCAGTGAAGGCACATATCATAGCCGGCTCAAACCACCACCGGGCAGTGATATATCACTGCCGGGTCAAGCCGCAAACCGGCTGTGATAAGATTGATATCACTGCTGGCTTAACCGGACAGTGATATATCTCTACTGGGTAAAGCCACTACATGCCGGTTTTTTATTGACCTAGCAGTGTTCTCTGTCGTTGGATCCACCTAACTATCAATTGATTGATTCTCCACCGTTGATCCCACCTACCACCGTTGCTCCCAGACGCCTCCACCATTGATCCCACCTACCACCGTTGCTTCTGCTTGTAAATCCGGACAACTGATTTGATGCTGCTACTCCCAACACCTTCCCTTCGTAGTCATTTGTAGTCTGAAGATGTGGTCTTTGTCGGGGAACCCTGTTTCTAGGAGAAAGGCCTCCATATACACCTTCCATTATTCGCAGTGAAGATGGTGCACCAAAGGTACTAGAAGCAGTTTCGTGAAGATGGCACAACGCCAGATTCAAGGTGCACGCGTTTGGTGAAAAGCCAGCGTGATCCAGTCAGTTGTTGGGCCACGACCAATGCTAGACCCCCGGTTGGTTACGTTCTAGGAGTTTCGTGAGGTGGTCATTCGAATGTTGCTTCAGCAGTACACAACCCATACTCACCAGGGGGGGGGGGGGGGGGGGGGGGGGGGGCTATTATGTGTTTGTATGCTTCGACGCTAACATTGGCCTAATTGTGGAAAGGTCTTTGTAAGCGTATATGTAATTTTTTAAGGTCTTTGTTAGCATATGTTTTATGTATACTTTTCATATGCAACAGGCATCATATATGTTGTTGTCCAAAAGTTTTGGATATATCACTGCCGGGTCAAGCCATGAGCCATCATTGATATTTTCATATCAGATCCGGGTTTTATATTGACCTGTCAGTTTGCCATTGGATCCACCTAACCATCAATTGATTGATTCTGCACTGTTAAATACACCTACCACCGTTCCTTCTGGTTATGAAACCGGCGCCTGGACACCTCCACGGACAGAGGAGCTAGGTCCCTGCATGTGTGCTGGCCATTTGTCTATAGTCTCGATATGTGTTCTCTATGGGAGAAAGCTCTCCACGTGCACCTTGTTAACTATGTCGAGGCCCGTTGCCCATATATATTCTTGGCCTATATGGCCCATGAGGATTTCTCTATATATGGTGGTGATCCCTAAGAGATTGCATTCACTCACACATATCACAGCTTAATAACATGGAATCAAAGCAAGGTTTAGGGGTTGAATTAGGGCTAATCTAATCCCTAATCACCGAAGATCCATTTTTTCCCTGGCCAACAGCTTGCCCTTCGCGTGTGCCGGCCGTCGGCTGCCCATCGCGGCTCCTCTGTTCTTCACGCTGCGTGTTGCAGCTATCGCGGATCGGCCCATCGTCATCTGTTCTCGGCCCGTCATCATCGCCCGTGGGGAGGTCGCGATTTCTTCTCCGCCTGCCCAGTCCTCGTCACGTGCGAGCTTTCTTCCTCCGCCCGCCCGTGCGCATTTCCTCCGCGCTGCCTGCCCCTGTGCGCGCGTTGTCCGCGCCACCCCCCCTGCTTGCGCGTGACGTCCGCGCCGCCTGCTCGCGTGCGCGTGTCGTTGGTGCTGCCCGCCCGCGTGCGGCGTCATCCGCGTCACCCTCTAGTGTGCGCGCCGTCCGCCCATTGTCGTTTGGCTGGCACATGCTGCTACTTCTCTGCTTCCGTCGTCGTATGTGGACAGCTGCTGCAACTACAAGCGGAGCTACTGAAGCTGTGCTTCTCCTCTGCTTCCGTGGAGGACATTTGAGGCCACTTCTGTTTGCTGTAATCTCTGGTTCCTTCAAAAGCACTGTGTTATTCTTGATGGTCAAAATTACCTAGAGTGGGCTTTTTGTGTGGAGACTGCTTTAGGGGGTCATGGCCTCCTTTTTCATCTCACTGATGATCCTCCTGTGCTTCAGCGAGATCAGAGTAATACTGCTGATGTCAAAACTTAGCAGATTGACGAAGGGAAGGTGATGGCTGCCATGGTCAATAGTACTAAGCAATCTATGATTATGAGTCTCTCCAAGTGTAAAACAGCCAAGGCTATCTGGTCATGCTTGAAGGAGCGCTATGTTCAGGACAGTGGTGCTCTCTTGCACACTCTTATGTAGCAAACTCATCTTATTGAGCAGCGAGACATGTCTATTGATGAGTACTACTCAACCTTTGATCATCTGATGGGATCCTTGACCTCTATGGTGCCTGAATGTACACCTGCTGATTGTCCAGCCCACAAATTTATTGACAAGTTCCTTACTTATCGTTTTGTCATGGGTGTAAGAGCGGAATTTGATTCCATATGTACCCGGTTGCTTCATGATTCTTCCACTCTAACCATGGCAGAGGCATTGTGAGATTTGCTTGCTGAAGAAATACGTCTTTGGTCTATGCCTCTTCCATGCAAGTGTCTCATAGTGTGTTGGCTGCTTCTCAGAAGTTCAGTACAGCAAAGGGTGCCTCTCAGGAGCCTTGCCTGCATTGTGGCAAAATTGGTCATAGTCCAGATAATTGTTTCTTGCATCATACAGAGAAATTGGCTGAATACCGTGCTCGTCGAGCTGCTCGCACCACTAGGGGTCGTGGTACCGCTTTCAGTCCTAAAGGATCTGTGTCAGTTGCTGCTGCCTCTCTTGTTGGTCCTTCTTCCTCGTCTTGGGTGCTTGATTCTGGGGCTTCTTTCCATGTGACATCTGATCAGTCTCAGCTTCTTGCCTGCAAGCTAGTCACCGATGGTACATCTTGCCATATCACTCATCAGGGTTCTCTTTCAAATTCTTATTTCTCTGTTCCTGATGTCTCTTTTGTACCTGAATTATCCATGAATCTTCTTTCTGTTGGTCAACTTGCTGACCACAACTATTTTGTTGGATTTGATGACTCATCTTGTTTTATTCAGGATCGTCAAACCGGGACTATACTTGTGACCGGCCATCGCCGTAGGAGCTCACCTAGCCTCTACATTCTTGACACCTTGCGTCTTCCTCACATTTCCGCTCATGTGTCATCAGCCGCATTGTCATCATCGCCATCTACCTCGTCCTTCGCCAAGTGGCATCACCGTCTTGGTCATTTATTGATGATTATTCTCGATATACTTGGATTTACTTCATGAAACATCAGTCTCAGTTGTGCTCCATTTACCAAAACTTGCTCGCATGGTACACACTCTGTTTTCTACCTCGATTCGAGTCTTTCGTTCTGATTTTGGTAGGGAATATTTATCCACTACCTTTCACCAGTTTTTGGACTCTGAGGGTACTCTTGCTCAGCTCTCGTGTCCTGGCGTTCATACTCAAAACGGGGTTGCTGAGCACAAACACCGTCACCTCATTGAAATAGCTCGCGCACTTTTGATTATTTCTTTTGTTCCATCACACTTTTGGGGCGAGGTTGTTTTGACATTTCTGTATCTTATTAATCGACAACCGTCATCCAAATTGTCTAGCAAGTGTCCTGGTGAAGTTCTTTTTGGGACTCCTGCTCGCTATGATCATCTTCGAGTTTTTGGATGCCTATGCTATGTTCTGCTTGCACCTCATGAGCAAATAAAGTTGACTGCTCAGTCAGTTGAGTGTGTTTTCCTACGATATAGTCCTGAACACAAGGGTTATCATTGCTATGATCCTTCTTCTCGTCGCATACATCTCTCTCATGATGTCACCTTTGTTGAGGATCGTCCTTTCTTTTATAGCTCCTCTACAAAGTCATCATATGCTCCTACAAAATCCACATCCTTTATGTGCCTTCTCCTATTTCAATAAGTGATGACGCCACTCCATCGTGTGTGTCCCCTTCCCACACACATTCCTGTTCCTTCGTCTTTAAACACCCTTGATGCCCCACCCTTACCCACTCATCCACCCACTCTTGTTGATAATCCACCACCCAACCTTCCTACATCTCCACCACGTTATCCAACAATTACAAAGGTCTACACCTGCCGTCCTAAACCTCCTATTCCCACTTCCTTGTCCAGTCTTGATGCTCCTAATGTTGCTAATTCTACTATTTCTGATGAGACACAGGTTGGTCCACGATATAATCTATGGAATCGTGCTACTATTGAGCCTCCTGACAAGTTGGGGTTTCCACGTGTGAGTGCTGCTATTCATGAGCCATCCACTTATCAGGAAGCTTCTAGTATTCTAGAATGGTAGTTTGCTATGTCAGCTCTTGATCGTACATGCACTTGGGAGCTTGTCCTGTTACCTTCACATGTTGTACCAATCATCTGTAAGTGGGTATTCAAGATTAAAACCAAGTCAGATGGTTCTATTGAGAGATATAAAGCTTGTCTTGTTGCAAGAGGGTTTCAACAGACTTAGGGACTAGATTATGAAGAGACATTTGGCCTTGTTGCTCACATGACCACTGTTCGTACTTTGATTGTAGTGGCAGCTACTTCCTCTTGGACTATCTCTCAAATGGATGTTAAGAATGCCTTTCTTAAAGGTGATTTGAATGAGGAAGTCTATATGCAGCCACCCGCAGGTGTTGATGCTCCTCCAGGTTATGTTTGCCACCTTCGTCGTGCTTTGTACGGCCTCAAACAAGCTCCTCGTGCTTGGTTTGAGCACTTTGCTTCTGTAACACAGGCTGCTATTTTTTCTCCTAGTGATCATGATCCTGCATTATTTATTCATATTTCTCTACGTGGTCGTACTTTGCTTCTTTTATATGTTGATGATATGTTGATTACAGTGATATGGAACATATTTCTTTTGTGAAGAAGCAACTTGGTGAACAATTTCAGACGTCTGATTTGGGACCTCTCAGTTATTTCTTGGGCATTGAGGTTTCACATTCTACAAAAGGCTATTATCTCCCAGTCTAAATACATACAAGACCTTCTTGCTCGTTCGGGACTTACTGATACTCGAATGGATGCAACACCTATGGATCTTCACTTGCAGCTTCATCCTACAGATGGTGCACCTCTTGAGGATTCCTCTTGATATCGACATATTGTAGGCAGCCTCATTTATCTCACTGTGACCAGACCTGATATTGTTCATGCAGTTCATATTTTGAGCCAATTTGTGAGTGCTCCTACTTCCATTCATTATGGGCATTTGCTTCATGTCCTTAGATACCTAAGAGGGACATCATCTCAGTGTCTATTCTATGTCCGCAATAGTCCACTTCAACTTTATGCATACTCAGACTCCACTTGGGCTATTGATCACACGGATTGCCGTTTTGTCACAGGCTATTGCATTCTTCTTGGCTCTTCACTTCTTGCATGGAAGTCCAAGAAGCAAGCAGCCGTATCTCGTTCTAGTATAGAGGCGGAACTTCAAGCTCTTGCTACCACCACTTCAGAGATTGTATGGCTCTGTGGTTACTAGCTGACTTTGGTATTTCCTATGATGCACCTACACCTCTTCTTTGTGATAATACTGGAGCCATACAAATTGTCAATGATCCCGTGAAGCATGAGCTTACAAAGCATATTGGTGTTGATGCCTCATTTACTCAATCTCACTGTCATCAGAAAACAATTGCTCTCCAATATGTGCCCTCTGAACTGCAAGTGGCAGATTTTTTTCACTAAAGCACAAACTTGAGAGCAGCATTGACTTCACTTACTCAAACTCAATGCTTTAGATCCTCCTCTTCCACCTTGAGTTTTGGGGGTGTTAAGTATGTCAAGGCCCATAGCCCATATATATTCTAGGCCTATATGGCCCATGAGGATTTTTCTATATATGGTGGTGATCCCTAAGAGACCGCATTCACTCACACATATCACATGTTAGTAACACACCTTCCGTTTTGTAGTCAAGATGATGCATAAGAGGTATTAGAAGAATGTTTATGAAGATAGAGACACGCCGTAGCTAGGGCGCGCTAGTAGCAATGCAACCCTTCCCCAGTTGGTTGTTATTTCGCGGCCAACTACCAAAGGCATGGGGTCATCACGGCTCCAAACCCTTTGTGCACTAATTCATGTGTTGATATACTTAAATGATGTGCTCGGATACACAACAGGAGATGATTGCCACATGGATTATGTCATGGCACTTGGTGCCCAGTAGTAGTGTGTGTGCTCCACTTTTGTAATAAGGGTGTAATAGTGAGACTTTGGTTTGTAATGACTTTATCTCTACATACCTATATTAAGTATGCATATATGGTTTTTCTAATTATGGTGTATTCATATATCGTTTCTTGTGAGAAATGTGATCACAATGAGAATTCTCTAGTGCATTAATTAATATAATTCTCTGGTATTGAGCCAGTAGTGACACTCAAAAATTCAATGCTAGTTGTACTGATCCGGCAGTGCTCTTATCAGTATCGCTGCCGGGTTGAACTATGAACCGGCAGTGATATCATGAGTGTCGATCATGCCGGGTCAGCAAACCAGCAATGATAGGCCAACCCCATCAATGACGATTGTCCTCTGCCGGACGCAATTCCGACAGTGATGAGGGGTTCCGACCCGGCAATGATTACCTGTTCTGGAGTAGTGAGTTTTCATTTTACTAGGATGTTCTACAACTATTTTTCGGTTCATCTATGATACAATATTTTGTCTAACAGGAAGAGAATGTCGAAGAGAATGTCAAAATAACCGCAAATTCTCTTCATCCTGGTGCCGTTATCACAAACCTTCTTCGCTACCATAGTATCCTATATGGTAAGTATAATTGGCATTCTTTCCACAACGTTTAACTCTCCTGGTCTTATAAACTAAAAGGGGAAACATATACATTTGGCTAATTTAATAGAACTTATTGAACTATTTCAGTTGATGCTTCTTATATTTGCAAAAAAAAAAAATTGATGCTTCTTATTTTTATGAACAAACCATGGCAATTAGGAGGGCATAAAGGAACATTTAAGGTTAGATCCACACATGCATAATATAAACAGCAATCGAGACAACTTAAATTATCAGCAATTGAGAAACGACCTGATAGGATTTGTTGCCTTTTGAAACCGTAGTTATGCTTCACTGATTACTTTTTTAAAAAAAAAGAACACTGGTTACATTGAATTTTCTGCTGCGTGCAGTTCTCCATCGGACACTTGGTAAATTGGTGCTGAAAAATGCTGAACAGGTAATTTTTTTATTATGTTTTTAATCTTCAGGGTCCTTTCGCATTTTAGATGTTTAGGTATTTGAGACTAGACCTGACGTGGCATTTTGCAAATCTATGGTTTGCTGGTAGTGGCAGTATTGATTCATGCTTACGGTGTTTCAAGTTCGAGGCAGTGGTAGCATTGAGACCTTGTCCCTCCGTCCCTTTTTATCTATCGTTCTCATTTTCCGAGAAGTCAAACGTACTTAACTTTGACCAAATATATACAAGAAAAATATTAATATCTATGGTATATAATTAGTATCATTAGATAGATCATTGAATCTATTTTCATAAAACTTATTTGGAGATACAAATGTTGCTAATATATTTTACGAACCTAATCAAACTTAAAAAAGTTCGACCAACACGAATATCATAACGACAGAAAAAAAGACAGAGGGAGTATTAGAATAAAGCTTCCATGAGATCTGTGACGTTGCATCCGCCACAACTGACAACCATTATGTTAAATTAGAAGAGGGACAGGAACATCTTAAAAGTAGTATATCCATATTGTGATCTGACAGTGCCATCACCATGCCTCAAGTTGCTATGGTACTCATCTGTCAAAATCTTCACTCGTGGAAAGGCAGTTGGAGGCCATTCTTATCCTATATACACTTTTGCCTTTGCCATGTATTACCCCCCCCCCCCCCCCCCCCCCCCCCACCCCCAAGCTTGTGATCTACTCTGTTGGTCCTAAAATAAATGATCTTATAGCTATGAATGTGGACAAGTAGATTCATAGCTAAAGGGTCATCTATTTTAGAACGAAAAGAGTATGATAGACTGACTGGCTTTATTGGTAGGCACCGCAAATCTAGAATTCACTTATGCTGCCTTTATTATATACTACTGGCTTCATATTGCAGCTTACTTCATCCTATAATAAGAGTTTTTTTTAGCTTTCTACACTTGTTCCAAATTATTTGTCATTCTCACTTTTCAATGCACATTTCTCTTTTACCAATACATCTCTATCTCTAGCTCTTCTTTTCGTTTCCTGTGCACTACACCTTTTTCACTTTTCCTTAGTTCCCATGCTTAGAGCTAAAACAACAAATAATATGAGTGGAGGAAGTAGATTAGATGATTGGGAGGCTTTGATTGGTTTGCTTGGAACGTAAACAGGGTGCGGCAACCACATGCTATGTGGCACTCCACTCGGACGTGAATGGCAAGTCGGGGGAGTACTACTGCGACAGTAACCTGTGCGAGCCAAATGCGAAAGCCAAGGACATGGAGCTGGCCAAGAAGCTCTGGGATTTCAGCGTCGAGCTCATCACCTCAGCTGATGCCTCGTTACCATAGCTTCCCTTTTGTCAGACATGGATGCAATGTAAAGAACCGTGACGGTTGGTAAAAATCCTTATACTGTGTGTATCCTTGGCTCTGGTGGATGCAATTTAAATCCTTTCACGGATGGTAAATTCTCTAGGCTAGCGTGGAGCTCTGGTGTGGATCAGCAACCTGTACTTTGTGTATCACTCAACATTTGGCGGGTCACCGTACAAGGGTTGCTCGCATTACTGCATGAGGATGGTGTGTGCTTGTGTAAAAGAAAATGTGCCTGCTGCTGGATGGGGTGGATATATATACTTCAGCTCGTGTTTGGCTTCGCGTGTTGAGATCCTTAGAAGACTCTGTTCTGCGGTTTCTGAATCATTCGAAGTTTCGAACCCAAAATAACGAGACAGTACTGGCACTACAGGATCCCGAGCGAGAAGACAGGGACAGCTAGTGGGCCCATTTATCAGTGGCCCACTTGTGATTGTATGGGCAGCCCCGTGATCCAGGACGGGACACGCGAGTCGACCAGGCGGCTGGGGCTAGCGGACGGTTTCTGGTGTTGGGCGGTTGACCGTGACTAAGCTTAACCAAAGCTCAAACTTATCAACTCTAGTTTAAATTTTAGTTATGAGTAAAATGCACCACATGTTCATTAATTTTTTGAGAGATGCCGTCTAGGTCTATCAATTCTCAATGTACATTTTTTTTGAAAAATTCAAAGTATATTTTTTGGTCTCTGAACCTTTTATTTTATATTATGCACTATGGGTTCATAACTCTTCCGGAGCTTGTCAGTCTGTTCGGTTGGCTGGTTCGTATCGTTGCTGGTTCGTGAAGAAGTACTGTTGGTTGGTTTGTGTGAGAGAAAAATAATGTTCCGGCTGAAAATTTATGATCGTTTACGACAAGCCACAGCCAAATGAACAGGATGATCAACGGGACCAGCTGATCCTTGCAGGGCAGCATCTAGAGACGTCGGCCTTGTATTTTTTTTTGTTCCAAAGGGCAGTTGTCAAATAGGTCTATTGGTCTCATTTAGTAAAAAACTTTGCTTTGTTCATTTGTGTGGGTGGCTGTAAGATGGAGTTCTTAACAGCTCGTGTGCTGGACTACGGGCCGAAACTTGTAATAATTGGCCAGATTCTACCTGTCGGTAGATGAAGCCGGGTATGAACTATCCTTTATAAAAAAATCATCTGAATGACCCTTTCATATCAAGCCATCAATTATAAATTTCCATACAATTTCATGGGCATTGTACTCTTTCCATCTCAAACCTCTGAATATTTCTTTAGCCCTATCTGCTTGTCCTTTAGCAGCAAGCCCAGAAAGCAGATGCTGGTAAGATATCAAGCTTGGTAAAAAAAAACATGTGCAATGAAGGAGCAAAGCAATGCCTAAGCATCAGGATACATGCTCAATTTGCAAAAGCAATTAACAAGAGCAGTGCATATATCTTCATTCAGAGGTAGATTATCTTTTTTCATATAAGAAACAAAAAAAGTCACCTCATCCAATCTTCTATCTTCAGAAAAGTCCTCCAGGATGGCCAAATAAGCTCTTGCACTAGATGGAACACTGTTCTTCTTCATTAGCTCAAATAATTCAAAGACATAAGCAAGCTATATAGTCTTCCACACAAAAGTTGCTTTCAAAGGGTACATGTTCTGCTAGCCTCCTCTGTAAAAGATGTCTAAGCAAAGAACAAAAAGGTAAAACGGTTTGGCATAGAAGCAACACCCGTCATGTGCTTCAAGATTGTAACTCTGCATGATCTGTCTGCTCAATACTTGTATGCCCATCAATCAAAGTGTTATATGCCAAAGCATCTACAATGATTCCACTTTTTTTCATCTCCATCACAACATTTTCTGCTTCATGAAGCCTGCCTTCATTGCAGTATGCATGCACAAAAGTAGTATTAGACCCTGTTTGGCACAGCTTCACTTCACTAGTGGAGCTGCTTTTTTTGGCTTTTTCTTGACCAATTTGGCAAAACAGCTCCTCATAGTGGGAAAAAGAGCGAAAAGACCAAAATGCCCTTCTCTGTTTTTCCCTTTTCTCCTCCTTATCCGCTGGGTTCTTCCGAGCTGCTTCTTCCTCGCCAGCTCGCGTGCTCCCAGCAGCTATGCGCCCCGGCTGGCCGCGCCCACCTGCCATCATGCACGCCTTGGCTGCGGTGCCCGACGGCCACGAGCGCCCTGGCTACCTGCATGCTCAGCAATGGCGTGGCCAGGTGGCCGCATGCTCTGGCTAGCCGTGCGCTCTAGCGGCGGCATGCTGATAGGATATAAATGGCTAGAGGGGGGGTGAATAGCCTAATTAAAATTCTACAAGACACTAGAACAAATTGGTTAGACAATAAGATGGCGAAATAGCAATTTGCTCTAGCTCTACTTTCACAATAAGCAAGCCGCCAACATAATGCTAGTTGCTATGATCACTAAGGTTGATTCTCACACAATCAAACACGCTAGCAACTAATTCTACACTAGAGAGCAAGCTAGGTAACTAATTACAACTACTTATCACTACAAGCTACTCTACTATCTAGGCAAGCAAACACACCCTACACAAGTAACTACGAAATGTAATGCTCAAGATAGAGGGGGTTTTACCGAACTGAGCAAGTGACAATATGAATACCAAAGAGACAACTGACACCAAGATTTATCCCCGTGGTTCGATTGCTTGCCGGCAACCTACATCCACGTTGTGGCGACTCACTTGGTGGCTCACGCTCTAATTGGCATCACACGCCTAGCCCACTGTGTGGGATATACCCCCGGGGTGCCACAAGATGTAGAAGATATGATTTACTAGGACTCTTATAGATATTGTAATCCAAATAGAATACCTACCATATAGCTGACTAGGATACTTGTAACCTTATCCCTCCAGAGTTTATAAGGAGGGGTAGGGGTCCCCTAGTTGGTATCCAGATACAAACCATGGGCTTAG
The DNA here is from genome assembly GCF_019320115.1 of Miscanthus floridulus. Classification (NCBI taxonomy): domain Eukaryota; kingdom Viridiplantae; phylum Streptophyta; class Magnoliopsida; order Poales; family Poaceae; genus Miscanthus; species Miscanthus floridulus. The sequence goes on from NC_089582.1 coordinate 35,892,820, forward strand.
CCTAGACTTATTCCACTGCATACACAATCAATACAAATCAGCAGAACACAGGACGTAGGGTTTTACGTCATAATGACGGCCTGAACCTGTCTAAATCTTGTGTCTCTGTTGCCATCTAGTTTCTGATCACGCGCACCTCCACCACTAAATCTACCATCATGGGTACACCCCTCGGTGGACTATCGACGACATCTCATCGACAGTTGGCGCTCCAGGTAGGGATGTGCGTGCTGATTCCCATGGTGAACTAGATGGTGCGCTTCCCAAGCTCTCCGTTCTCCCCCTAGCCAAGCCAGTCCTTCACGATTGGATCCATCTCTTGGGTCATCAACGCTAACGTTGAGGGGGAGATCGTGGAGGCGGTGCAGGATAATCCTGTGCCGATCATGCCAACATCTGCGCCAGCAGATCTAATCTCGGAACTCGTTCTGGGCTCATCTTCCTCGTTGAGAGCTCGCCACCCAGTGCCTCGTCGGCCGAGGAAGCCCATCAAAGAGGATGATTTGATTGGGTCGGCAAATGCATAGCCGATTGCTTGTCTCTTGCGGAGTCGGTCTTAGACCGATCTACCAAAAGCGATGAATTTCCGCCACTCTAGCACCACCAGGTGGTCATTGGTAAGTGCTCCACTCGTTCAAGCCATCCAAGGTGGCAAGATGAAGATTTGATGATCACGGCTATTGGCGGTCCTTAACTCTTATTTATAACCGCCAACGCTCGAATAAAATCCACTCAAAAGAACACCAAACTTAGAATTAGGGTTTATAACAAACGAATTTCACGAGTTTTGGTGTTTGACCATTTTGTAGGGACAAGCATAAAAACATGACAAGATCGGCCAAAAATGAAAGAAAATACAAACAAACAACCATTCCATCATTTTGGCCCAAGCAAACAAAGGAGAAAGAGGGAGAAGCCCACCTACCTGACAAAACTGGGCACCAAACCGATGGAGGAGTGGCCTAGGCCCAGCCAGCAGCCCACCTGCCAAAGACGGTGGCCAGACAAGGCAGGCCTGGTGTGGCCCTCTTGCCGCCTTTCGAGCCCACCATCGGTAGGGCAGTAACATTAATGCTCATGAAGGCAGTTTTGGGTGGGTTGCCTAAAATAATCCATGCAAACCATCCTACTTGAGCTATAAAAGGTGAAGGCCACCCCCTCATTCACAACAACACACAAGGGAGCAAAAAGCAAGAGAAGAAGAGCAACACTCCTAGGATTAGGCCATAGTTATCTAGAGTTGATAAGGGAGAGATGTGAGGGAGAGTTTGGGGAAGTGCCGGACTTGTCGGTCATCTTCCCCCGCTTGTACCTCGACGAACAAATGCTTGACAGAATCTTTCGTTAGTAAGTGTTCGTGGTTCTTTTGGTATAAAAGTCTTTCGGTTAGTTAATCTTTACTCTTATTTGCATGCGGGTTCGTCGTCCGCTCTTGTAGCAGATACTCTAGTAGAGGGCCCTTCTAGAAACGGATAACCCTAATCACGCTAGAGTAGTAGTCGATAGCGTAGACGTGGTGTCTAGGCTAGAGGCCACCTTCATTTGCCTCATGCCCCATGGTTGAGGGGTAGGTGGCAGGTGGTGACAACCCTATTCGTCCCTTGTAATCCCCCATGTTCAGGTTCGATGTAGAGCTACAGGCCGGCAACGCTTGGCAGACCAAATGTTCACCGGTGCCCGAAGTAAGCAAGTAGAAGTGGAATTTATCTATCCTTAGACTCTATAACCATAGGAATCCATCTCAACCTCTACCAACTCTATCCTTGTGTTGTCCTTGGATGAATTGCTAGAGGAGTACCTCCGTTCCCAATGGAAAATACGATACCGTGAATACTTCTGGGTGAAGTGCTACAACGGTACTTCCGTGTGCTTGGGGATTATTTCTATTTGCATTAAGAGATATGAACTAGCATTTCTGGCACTGTTGCAGGGGAACGGTTGTTGTATTTCCTTCCAACCTAGTTCAGCCTCATATCTGTATCTTTTATTTTTATAAAAATAAAAATATTTCCTTTATCTTTTTTTATCATGAATCCAACTCCTATTCAAAAGCCTTCCGTTTCAAAGGGCGAGTTCTCAGAGCCACCACTTTCTCCAAAACCAATCCTTTCATCTAGCAATGAACTCCACCCTGGCTTGATAGCCATGGTTCGGGCATGACCCTTCTCTGGGTGTGAAAATGAAAACCGTTTCCATCACCTGCAAGAATTAGAGATGTGTTCATGCCTGATAATCTCTAGCATGACACAAGAATCTCTAAAGTGGAAATTGTTTCCTTTCTCTCTCATGGAGGTGGCGAAGCAATGGTACACTCATGCCGTAAAGAGTACGAATGGGGACTGCGATGAACTCAAAGACAAGTTTTATCTTGCATTCTTCCCTATGTCTCGTATCGTCTCTCTACCAAGGGCGATCCTCGACTTTGAGCAGTATGAGAAGGAGTCTATGGGTGTAGCCTGGGCCAGGTTTTCAGTGTTAATACACTCCGGCCCAGACTTGTCTTTACTTGATGGCATATTGATGCATCTCTTTTGTTCGGGTCATGACATGGAGTCTGACCTATGCCTCGACGTGATAGCTAGAGGTCGCTTTACACACAAAACAATGATGGCGAAAGTAAAATTCCTTGAACACTTCCTAGAAAGACACACTTCTTCCATCATGAAAATTAGAACCCTCTAGGCAAATGTCCTGTTGAGTGTTGAGGAGTTCTCATCAATCGAATCCAAACCCATAGCATCCATAGATTCGACTCATGAGCCCTCACCCGAACCACGCACACCGAAGGAAAGATTAATTCATCCTTTGGAGTTCCCTATCGAATTCAAGGATTATGGCAATACCTTGAAACTCTATGGGCATGAAAAGCTTACACTTCCTGCTGAGAAAGATACCCCTAAGGTAGAACCATCAAAGGAATGGTTAATGGAACTAAAACGTTCTTCCGAAGCAATTCGATTCTCTCACCTTCCATGACCATACCCTGTTCACTAAGAGGAATTGATGTAGAAGCCTTGTACAACCCCACAGTCAAGACTAGCATCATGTCAGAATTCCTTGTGAAAAATCTTTTGGGCAACATGCCGCTAGTCCTGACCAACAAACTTTTCAAAAGTTCCTTAGGACTCATCTTTGAGTGTAGTGGAATTGTCAGGGCCGTGCCAGTTGAAGTTGATAGAACTGAGGTTCACCTAGACTTCCATATCTATGCCATCCTTGAATTTGAACTTCTCATAGGCTATCCTTGGGACAAGCTTTTCCAAGAAAAACCTTCCCATGGAAGCCTTGACAAAAAGTTGGGAGAAGTTGCTTTTGCCAGTCCTATATCTCACCTAGAAATCCCAAAGGCAAAGCATCATCCCAACCATGACCTGTTTGAGGAGGTAAAGTTTGTATCCCCATTCATTTCACCCAAGCTTTCTTCACATCCTTGTGAAATAGAATGTTCATCATCACCCTCACTCGAACCAAAAACATGTCCCTCTAGCCATCAAAACGTTGTTCTCAATAATGGTCGAGATTCAACGTTCATCCTACATGATATATCCTTTGAGAACAAAAACTTCTATGCCATGGACAATGCTATAGCACCGACTCTAGAGACCAAGAAGAAGGATTCCACAGATGAGCATGAAATCTTTTCTTTTGAAATCCCTCAAAATCCATGCTCACTTTTGGAGTCTCCAGAGTTCATCACTCTTGTTACCACATGCTTCTACGAGGATCCAAATCATCGCTTGATCCTTGTTTACAAACTTTTTAGGAGGATGGTTGTGGATGCCTTTGTTTCTCATAAATACTACAAATCCCATAGATGCACTGTGGTGCTAACCTTGTAGCTTGAAAGATAATGCTAAATGCTTGGTGGTGAAGCTGGGAACTATCCCACCATTGATAGCTGCAAGATGAAGTTCACATGGTCAAGTTTATGACCATAAACTAAGCACTACCGGGAGATACCCCGGATTATCATAAAAAATAATATAATAATAAAAACTTCTTATTAATAAAAGCAAGAACATGCTATCAAGTTTGTACGCACCTTCGGGTATTCTTGGTCGCTAACCATTTCAAGTTGAGATTAAGAAGAACAAGGATACATACGATACTAGAGAACATGAGAGCTGCATCAACTAAAATGATGTCAGCTCTGCCTTGCTAAAAAAAGAGAGATAAAAAGAAAAGAAAAAAAAGAAATAAATAAATAAATATAAAAAGAGAAGAGAGAGAAGGAGAAGCTGCATTACGCACATCCAAGCAAGAAAGATTCTCCTCTTCTATACCTTTGATCCATACCACCAAGGCCCATGGTTCATACACACTATGTGTGCGGCCTTGCCTTGTTGCTCGCCTGAGTTGAACCACATGCGATCAAGTCACCTGTCGGTGTTTCGAGATTTCGACTAGTAAATTTCTAATATTGCGCATCTAGCACGGATGGTGTGCTTAGAGGACACGGGGTTTATACTGGTTTGGTCTGAAAATCCCTATGTCTAGTTCGTCGCTGCTTCTCATGTTACTAGCACGGAAAGTTTGCGGTAGGGGTTACAAATGGGCGAGAGAGGGACGGGATCCCAAGTCTCTAGAGTGTGTGAATGCATATTGCTGAGTTCAGGCATGTTCTTGCTTGCCCTCCTCTCTCCTGGGGCGTCCTGTCTTCCCCTTTTATAGGTGAAAGGGAAGGCATAGGTTACAGAGAGAGAAAGAGAGAGAAAAGGAGAAAAGCGAGGGAGAAGAAGGCCTCCAGGGTCGTGGCGTCCTTCATCTCCTTTATGCGGGTGCCGCCGGTCCTATAGCCGATGATGGGGATGGCTCCACGTTACAGCCCTGTCCATCACTAGTGCCATACGTAGGCATCGTTAGCTAGTCATGATGCTCCACTCTGTTTAGGCGGGCGACGTGGTCAACAGGTACTCCTGTCAGAAGCCGTACGTGGATTAGGCGGCACAGCGCTGGCACGCCTGACACTATTAGCGACGTGAGCCCCTAGGTATGGTCCATCATGTCCATGGGTCACGTCGAGACATGCCTGCTTCCCTCCCGGTGTTAGAAGTTTGACCTTGGGGTCATACTTTCTGACCAGAGTGGTTGGGAGCGGTATGGCTACCATCGGGCGAAGCAGAAACCCTGACCCTGAGGTCGGGCAAGGCGGAATCCGCCCCTAGTGGTCGGGTGAAATTGAGTCCGTACGCCAGCAGTTGGGCGCAAGGTAGTACCCGCACACCTGGGGTCAGCCGAGGCGGAACTCGCCCCTCTACGGTCGGCCGAGCTGGAGCCCATGCCCAGGGGTCGGTTGAAGCCGTAGCCACGCATTTGATTGCTCAGGGAAATTCTCTTTGACGAGCATTACCTCCCCCTTTTTGGGAACCCTAGTATTGGTCCCTGACAGTGGCCCTCGAGCCTATAGAGGAGTAGTATACTCCTTTGGAGGCTTTTCTACGTGGGAGGATTATGAGGACCTCAGCCTTCCTTCGTAGTCTGCGGTGGTTGTCGTTTTGGTATGATCGGTCTTCTTAGGCATACGGCCGTGAATTCAGGGGTCGAACGGGTTCCCTCCCGATCGTTCTACGACTGTGTGTTCGATCTCCTCATGAGTCCATCTTTCCTCGAGCCCCCATGCGTAGCAAGGGTCCGATCCAGGGCCGGCTCATCTTTGTGATAGTCTTCCCTCAAGCGTTTTTTCCAATAAAAATGGAGGGGCTGAGCCATGCCACGGGTTTCCTCGATGGATGAACCATGGTGCTTGGTGAGCTGCTGATGGGTTGGTTCAAGTGGTGCCCCAGCATCCCGTTCATGGTGCTTGGTGAGCCGCTGCCGAGGGATCCGGTAGTGACGGCGGTGAACCATGTCAAGGCTGAACAGTGGAAGAAGGACAAGGGGAGGAAACAACAGAGGAGGCCACGGGCACGGGACCGAGGGGAGGACACTGATGATGATGACGATGATGGTGATGGCAACATCAATGATGAAGAAGTGATGTGGACAGCCAACGATGTCAAATGGGACAACATGGAGAATGAGGATGCACTGACAGGTATCGGCTCATCCTTGTAGGCGTTGGGGCCTTTGCCATTTCACAGAGGGGAGGGCACTTCGGGGGAGCCGTCGGGGGCGGGACAAGCCATTGGCCCACCCCAAGTGTTGAAAGAGGCGAGCGGCTTTGCCATCACGCCGCAGGAGCCAGCGGAGGTGGTCGGCCCTGTTGCCGTGCCACAGGAGTCGGTGAAGGTGGGAGGCTCCACCATCGTGTCCCAAGAGCCGAGGGGGGCGGATGGTTCAGCCATCGGGGGCAGCCACCTCCACCCATGAGCAGGAGGCGGGCTTAAAGTGGCTTCGGTTTGATGAGGCAGGGCAAGGTTTGGGGGGGTCATCCCTCAAACACATCAGCCGCCTGACGTCACTGAGGTAAGTTTTCAATCCCTCTGTTTTTTTCTTGGTTGGATTTCACTATGACTCGTGTTCTTTGTCCCTTGCAGAGTCAGTAGGCAGTGCCACCGTCTATCCTTAGCACTAAAGTAGAGCCTTGCCCTCTAGTTAGGGTAGGGGTCATTGGCTGGTGTCGTGCCTGGAGCAGACGGGAGCAGCGCCAGTGTGGCCGCATCATTGGCTGGTCAGACACCGCCCGCAGCGCTGCCGGTGTCGTCGGTAGGATAGGCCGATGCGGGCATGCAATGGGTGCCTCCGATGGTTGTGGTGTAGTCGGTGGCGGTCGTGGTGCCACTGCTGATGACGGGGTGGATGGAGCTGCCGATCGTGCTCGTGGCGCCAATCGTGGCGGAGGTGACGCAGGTGGTCGTGACTCCACCAACGCAGGTGGAGGTGGTGGTGCCCGGGATGGACGGGTCATGACCAGTCATAACTGCAGCATCGCCTCAGGTGTCGGCCTTCCCTGCGTCATTGGTAGCCCAGGCTGTGGCGCCAGACGTGGGTGTCCCGGCTGAGGCACCATGCCGAGAGGGGTCGGCGGCACTTGGAGCTGGTGGGGAGCCATCCCAGGCCCTAACCTCGATGGGCAGTAGTTCACTGGCGCGGGCCGCACCCCTATTTTAGTGGGTGGAACCATAGGACCCGGTGTCGATGCTCTTCACTCTAGATGACGCCGCAGAGAGCATGGAGTGGGAGAGCCTCGACTTGGGGGGTCGCGCCCGTGCTCGAGGCCCTGGAGAATGCCAGGGGCGCACTTTGCGATGTCATGGTTCCTTCGGGCTGGGTATTGCTTGGTCTTGCTTATCATCTCCTTTCTCCTTTATGTGCTTTTTGCCTTCTAACCATCGCCTTCTGGCAGTCCCTCATAGCTCTCAGCTAGGGGAAGTTCGGGTTCCTCTATCGCCAGAAGGAAATCTAGGACCGCCTCGTCGAGGAGGCGTGGCTGCGGGGGGAGGTGACGGTGCACCTTACCACCGCCCAACAGAAGGTGGCCGAGCTGACCCCTCTGGCTGAGGAGGTGGCCGATCTTCGGATGTGGGTGACCGAAGCCTGTCAGGACGCTAAGGATGCTGAGAAGGCGTTCGAGGTCCTGTCGGCGAGGATCCACCGGGATGATGAAGTGGCCGCCAAGGTCAAGATGGAGCGAGATGAGCTGCTTCAAAAGGACGCCTCAAACCACCAGTGCATCCTCGACCTCTTGGGCAAGGTTGAGGTGGAAAGGGACCTAAAGCTGTGGGTTGAGGAGAAGCTCGTGGCCTTGGAGAAGAAGGCAAGCAAAGATGCTTCAATGGTCGAACGACTACGCAAGGTGCGGGATGAGCTGATCTAGGCCATGGAGAGGCTCTGCTCTGAGCGCGGCGCCATGCAACAGAAAGCTGGTTCCCTCTAGGCTGAGCTCAAAAGGGCTGGAAGCTAGAGGCCAAGAGCATCTCTGCTAGGCTAGCCGTGGACCTCGCCGAGGTGTGAAGGAACCTCCAAGCAGAAAGCGACGAGCTCAAGATCCTAAAGGCTGCCCTTGGAGTGGTCTACGATGACCTTGAGGTGGTGCAGTCGGAGGGGACCAGCTCACTCGCAGCTCACGCCATGGATATCATGGCCCGGGTGCGCCAGCTCGAGAAGAATGCCCTTCATGCCGGCATCAATCGGTCCTTCACGATTGCTCATTCTCACTATGAGGACAACATTGATCTGGAGGCGATGAGCCATGGCTACGCGCCCGGCTATGAAGCCCAAGAGCTAGAGGAGATGGAGATGGCAGTGGCTCCCCTTGCGCAGGACCTAGCGGACAGGATTGAGAATATAGTTCTCCCCCGTAGGGGTTAGTTAGTTTGGTAAATTTGGGCCATAGGGCCGTCAGTCTTGTAATTGAACAAGTACTATTTGTTTTAATCATTCGTTTTTTTGTGATATGCACTTGTGATGAATCATGATGTGCATGAAAAGTAAGTTGAAGTGATCCGATCCCTTCCAATGTTGAGCCTATTTAGCTTGAGTCGTGGGTGAAAAAACGTTGATTACATCGGGGAGCAAAAGGCACCGTAGCCACTAGGGCGTAGGTGTTTTGGCAGTCCGCCCGGCTTTACTCAAAGTTAGTTTCCATGACTTTTTGCTTCTCTGTCCTTAACATGGGAAAGGGTCGGATGTGTTAGGCGTTTCTAAGTAAGAGTATCCCCCTATCAGCCCCCGAGTGAGGCCTGACCCCTGGCCATTGTGGGGGTCGGGTGTTACTGAGAATCAAGGAAGTGATAACAAAACTGATAAGGGAGAGTACTTTGCTATTTTAGAAATGTGATCTTACATGAACATGCCAATGATTCAAAAGAAAAAGCTAAGGGTAAAAGTGATGTAGCTATTCAATGTTCCATGCGTTGGTGAAGACTTGACCGTCGATGGTCTTGAGCTTATAGGTGCCCGGTCGGAGCACCTCTGCGATGACGTACGTCCCTTCTCATGGTGGAGATAGCTTGTGGCAGCCCTTGTTACTCTGGACGAGATGGAGTACCAAGTCTCCTACATTGAAGGCCCGACCCCGTACCCAATGGCTGTGATATCGGCGTAACGCTCGTTGGTATTTAGCCAAGTGAAGGAGGGCCATGTCGCATGCTTCATTGAGCTGGTCCATGGCATCTTCGACTGACACCTTGGATCCCTGCTCGTTGTATGGCCTGACCCTCAGTGCTCCATACTTGAGATCAGTCGAGAGGATGGCCTCAGAGCCGTAGACCATGAAGAAGGGAGTGTAGCTGGTGGCTCGACTAGGGGTTGTCCACAGACTCCAGAGCACTGCGGGGAGCTCGGTGACCCATCGACCAGTGAATTTGTTTAGCCGGTTAAAGATCCTAGGCTTGAAAGCTTGTAGGACCATGCCATTCGCGCGCTTGACTTGCCCATTCGTACGGGGGTGTCCTACGGTGGACCAATTGACACGGATGTGATGGTCATCGATGAACTGGAGGAACTTCTTCCTGGTGAACTACGTGCCATTATCTGTGATGATGGAGTTAGGGACCCCAAAGCGATGGATGATGTTGAGGAAGAACAACACAGCTTGCTTGGATTTGTTCACGGAGATTGGCTGAGCCTCTATCCATTTTGTGAACTTGTCTACGGCGTCAAGTAGGTGTGTGTAGCCCTCGGGCACCCTTTTGAAAGGCTCGACCATATCGAGCCCCCAAACCGCAAACAACCAGGTGATGGGGATCGTCTGGAGCACCTAGGCAGGCAGGTGGGCCTGCCGAGCGTAGTATTGACACCCTTCGTAGGTGCGAACAACTTGCTCGGCGTCCATTGTGAGAAGGTCATGGAGTGACTCCGTGACGTATTCCATCGCTCCCAAGAACATGTCGTTCGTAGGGGGCAGGCAGAAGTGCTGCGTCGTGGAGTGGCCCATGGCCCACATGGTGTTGCGCAAGCCGAAGGGGAATGCCGCCGTGGCTCTACCAATGAGCTGCTCCGGGGTGAGTGGCTCCCTTCCAGCGAGTTGCGTCATGATGTTGGCGTAGGAGAAGGCGAGGCAGCATAGATCCTCCTGGGTCGGTCGAGGTCCTAGGAAGGCGGCGAGCTGACACTCAAGCCTCCCATAATTGAAGTCGAGGAGCCAGTTGCTCCTAGGGGTGTGAGCCTCTGGTGCGTGCAGCCGTAGCTCCTCAAATGACTCGTCGATCACGTCTAGGCTGGTGGAGTGGAGAAGCTAGGTGGTGGCGGGAGCCTGCGCCAGCTCCTCCTCCATGGTGATGACGACATCTAGGCTCCCAAAGAGCACATGTGCACCTGGAACCCAACTGATGCTGAAGTTGGCCATCAAAAGCTTGGAAATGACGTCGAGATGCGCAAAAGGCCCCTACCTGGCGTGCTAACTGTCAGTGCTTTGAGATTCCAACTAGTAAACTTCTAATATTGCGCCTCTAGCTCGGATGGTGTGCTTAGAGGACATGGGGTTTATACTGGTTTGGGCTAAAAATCTCTACGTCTAGTTCATCGCTGCTGCTCGTGTTACTAGCACAGGAAGTTTGTGGTAGGGGTTACAAACGAGCGAGAGAGGGACGGGATCCCAAGTCTCAGGTGTGTGCGAATGCGTATTACTGAGTTCAGGCGTGTTCTTGCTTGCCCCCCTCTCTCCTGGGGCGTCCTATCTTTCCCTTTTATAGGTGAAGGGGAAGGCATAGGTTATAGAGAGAGAAAGAGAGATAAAAGGAGAAAAGCGAGGGAAAAGAAGGCCTCTAGGGTCGTGGCGTCCTTCATCTCCTTTATGCGGGTGCCGCCAGTCCTGTAGATGATGACAGTGATAGCTCCACGTCACAGCCCTATTCGTCACTAGCGCCATACGCAGGCATCGTCAGTCGATCATGGCGCTCCACTCCGTTTCGGCGGGCGGTGTGGTCAACAGGTACTCCTGTCATAAGTCATACAGGGATTAGGTGGCGCAGCGCTGGCACGCCCGACACTGTTGGTGATGTGAGCCCCCTGGTATGGTCCGTCATGGCCACAGGTCACATCGAGATGTGCCCGCTTCCCTCCCGATGTTAGAAATTGGACCTTGGGTCATACTTTCTGACCAGAGTGGTTCGGAGCGGTATGGGCTACTGTCGGGCGAAGCAGAACCCCTGACCCTGAGGTCAGGCGAGGTAGAACCCACCCCCAGTGGTTGGGAGAAACAAAGTCTGTAGGCCAGCGGTCAGGTGCAAGGTGGTACCCACACACCTAGGGTCAGCTAAGGCGGAACTCGCCCCTCTGCGGTCGGGCGAGACGGAGCCCATGCCCAAGGGTCGGTTAAAGCCGTAGCCACGCATTTGATTGCTCGGTTAAATTCGCTTTGACGACCATTACCTCCCCCTTTTCAGGAACCCTAGTATTGGTCCCCGACACCACCGCTGCAGCAACTTTAAAGCTTCATCCACATATGTTGCTAGTAAGTACACTCAGGTACGCAAAGGTAATTAAATGTTCACCAACTACTCTGCTCATATTCATCTCCATGATAAAATAACTTTCTTATACAAATTCATGCTTCATTGTATTTGTCGTATGCTCTAGTTTGGATGTATTCATACATGATATATCCATAGACTTTTTAAATTAAACATGGTGTTTAGGTTAAAATAGCCTTCTTTAATCAAAATCTGACTTGGTGTTGAATTTTGATTAATGAACTTTGAGTAATTACTTTCATGAACAATGATGGTAATATATAATGGAGATGAATCAAGGCTAGTATTATTTTGCAAACTTTACTTTAGCCTTGCTTGAGTTATGCTAAAATAGAAAGTTGGGTGAACGAATAAAAAAATATAAATAATAATAAGGTTTAGGCTCCCCGGTATTTTAGCTGGTAGAGCCCTTATTGTTTCCATCTTTGTTTCTTTTTGTTGAATAAAAGAGGTACAAGAATAAGTGTGGGGCAGATCTCTCAAGCATAACAAACACACATTCGAGATCTCCCACCAACATGTTGTACAACATTAGATATTCCAACATGCAGAAGGACAGGACAGATAGATCCATGGAGGATTTGCTGAACCTTCGGTTTGTCCAAACTAGCTCTGATCCCCATCAGATCCTTCATCCTCTACAATGATTGTTTGTGCAACATTACCCTCAACTCCCTACAAGTTTGAGTTTAAACAAACATAATCTTTATCACTAAAATTAAACTCAAATGAACCAACTATGCCTCCATGCAATTTTATAAACCACACTTCGTTCAAAATTTCAAAAGGTGACATAATCATAACATTTTTAAGATAGAAGCTTGCATAAAGTTTGTTCCATATACATATACTTATGCTTGTGGGAAAATATTCTAATAGGACAATCATGTTGACTAAGTTGTTGTGAAGTGTGATATAATTCTGACTTAGAAATCCTACCGTTTCTATTCAAAGTACTTGGAGAATTTGTTTTGATAAAAAAAGTTATAAAACCATAGTGTCACGTACTCCTCAAATGGTGAGCAATTCCTACCAAAGCCAAATATGACATCTTGCAAGATTTAAGCTTTCTACATATGCTACTTGTTTTTGTGTTGAGTTTGGTCAAGTCTTGTTGACCCTTGTTAAGAGATTTATCATGCTCCCAAGATCAAGATCACGTACACATCTTATATATGTGATGCTTCTACATTGGAAATACACAAAAATCATGCCATCATTTCCACCAAATAAATGCTCCATGTTCTAAAAAGTATGATCTCTCTCTAAATATTATTTTTAGTAATAGAAACATGGGCTATACAAAAATATATAAAAAAATATGGATACATGAAGGTCTAAAGTATTGAAAAAAATGATGCATACATGAAGGCTCATGTAAAAAAAGGAAAGAAGGAAAGATAGCCATGTCTCAAAATAAAAAGCTATAGAGAGATCATATCTACAAAAGGAGTATATTCATATCATTTTCCACACACGCACGTCTTGATCTTAGAGTATGGTACTTCTCTCCTTGAATCCTTGATTTGACTTTACAACATATGCAATACAAGTATGCTATCTTATTATCCCTACCTAAAGCTTCACATAAACATTTTTAGAAGTAGGAGAAAACATGAGAAGGAAAAACATTGCTATGCCTTGGAGAGGAATTATACACCATTGAGAGATTTGAGAGTGCTATTTGAGGAATATAAAGTGATCTATGCTTTTCTTGAGAAAAACTTTCAAAACTCCAAGTTGCTAAGATGTGAAATTGGGAAGATGACTTTGTTTCGAGAGCTGTTTCGCTTCTCAACGACCCAAGAAAACATGTTAGCTAACACCACAAATCCCACTTATGTAAAGAATGTGTTGGAATAGCTTTTATGAGAGCCCTATATCTTAGGATGTTATGCTCGTGATTACTTTTATCTCTAAGCTTTGCTCGAGGACGAGCAAAGGGGTAAGTGTGGGGGAGTTTGTTGGCGGTCCTTAACTCTTATTTATAACCGCCAACGCTCACATAAAATCCACTCAAAAGAACTCCAAACTTAGAATTAGGGCTTATAACTAACGAATTCCACGAGTTTTGGTGTTTGACCATTTTGCAGGGACAAGCATAAAAACATCACAAGATGGGCCAAAAATGAAAGAAAATACAAAGAAACAACCATTCCATCATTTTGGCCCAAACAAACAAAGGAGAAAGAGGGAGAAGCCCACCTACCTGATAAAACTAGGCGCCAAACCGATGGAGAAGTGGCCTAGGCCTAGCCTGACCCACCTGCCAAAGGTGGTGGCCAGACAAGGCAGGCCTGGTGCGGCCGCACCCCTCTTGCCGCCTTTCAGGCCCATGTCACACCCCAAAATTTTCATTTTTGGTTGTGAATAAAAAACACTAAATAAAATAAATGGTTTTATGAAATTTCTAAAATTTTCCAAGATTTAATTATGTTGTTTATAATTTAAGCCATGAAGAATGAGATTTTCTTAAAATTTTGAAATTTAAGCTTGATATGTTTATTGTATTCATGCTAAGGGCATTAAATTTTATTATGTGGAAAATGAATTTATAAATCTCGTTTAAGCCTTGAATAAGTTTTGCTCTATTTATTAAAAAATAATAAACTTCAAATTATGTTTTATAAAGTTCTAAAGAAACAGTTTGAGTTTTAAAAGTCTTTGAAAAAGTAATTTAAATATAATTTCTAAAATCATAGTCAAACTCTTTAATCCTTGTTTGACTAAAATCCTTTTGATCTCATGCCAAATCTTTGATCATTCTTTATCCATCTCATCACGTTGACACCTTTGGGCTTACCTTGCCATTAATAATTCCAACACAATTTTCTTTCTTCCTCTCTTTGATCCTATTTCCTTTGCACTTGTTTTCTTTCCAAGCAATCATGAACCACCAGGCCACTAGCAGTCTTCACGTAACAGCTCTTGCCGCCCACTCAGGCATGCATGCAACAATGCACCAATGCCAGTGCAGCCAGCTGCCACTATCTCTTTCCTTGCTATCAATTTCCATCATCAGTAAACCAAACGTCATCTTCAGTGGTCATAACTCCATGCCGTATTTTCTATCTCATCATCAGCGATCGTTAACTGTAACTGTAGTGGCAATAATTCGAAGGTCCACTAGGAGGCGCTTTCCATCTCAATGCCGTATGACCTCTCAGCTCCCTCGCCGGTTGCCGCACCTATAAACTAAGTGCCCCGTCGCTCCTCAATCTCACACTACTGCTTCCCTCGCACCTTCTATCTTCTATCAATAGGCAAGTGCATCATTGTCATCTGAGCTCCAGAGTGACACTCGTCGCTGCTGTTCATTGGTTGAAGATCTGGTGAGGATTTTCTCTAATATCCCTATCATCTCCTGTCGCAGCAGCATACTGATCCTTTTTCTTTTGAATATATTCATGATCGGCATGATCATTCTGCGTCGTGCACTATATATGGATCATCAGCAGTGCCTCTGAAGCACTTGTTTCGGTCAACAGAAAGATCATTGCAGCTTTGTCTTTCTCTCGAGACTACTTTCCTCGCCTCACTGCAATTTCACGACTCAAGGTGAGAGGCGTCCCCTTTCTAGTCTTTGTTCCTGTTTTAGTTTCACCTAATTTATCAGTGATGTGATCAATCTCGCATAAACTAAATTATCCAGCCTTAATTCCTTTTTATTATTTAAATTGATTGTTCCAACAATATTTAGTTTATTTAAAATGTGAATTTTATGATTTAACCCCTAAAACTTCAACAGCCCGCCATAACCCATTTTAGGTGTTTTTGCACTCAAACAATCGTAGGTTCACGCCGTTTGCACAAGAATCGTTTTTATCTTGTTTTTGTAATTCATGGTGTACTGTTTTTAGGTTTAATCATTATGCGTGAGTCGGATGTTACGCTCTATAGAAGTGAAGCTATACAAGGATGATCCAGAAGAGGAGTTGAAAGGTTTGGATAGCAAGCGTTTGGAAGGCAAGTGTAACATGAGTTCCCTTGTTACCTAATAGCCTTATAATCATCTTTTCATATGCATGTGTCTAATATGATGAAACATTAAGGACATTACCTAACCTGTATTCCTTGTCCACCTTGGGATAGCTTTGCTAGCTTGCAATCACCAAATATTATAATGTTAATCTTGATTAATGACTTATGGAATCTGTCGACGAAATATGGTCGGCAGTCCACCGAGGGGGGTGCCCGTGGTGGTAAATTATCAGTAGACGGTGCGTGTAATCAGGAACCAGATGGTGACACAAGGCGCAGAGACAGCGATTTAGACAGGTTCGGGCCGTCTGGTCGACGTAATACCCTACGTCCTGTGTCTTTGGTGTATTGTATTGAGATGTATACAGATTAACCTATCCTCTAGGGGACCCTTGTCTCTCCTTATATACTCCGAAGAGACAAGGTTACAAGTAAAGTATCCAATTTGGTACTATTACAATATCTAGTACAACTTGTAATCTTGATGTGCACGCCTTGATCTTACGGGCCGGGCCACCTCGGATGGTGCAGCCCATGTACCATCTTGTGGTACCCAGGGGTATATCCCCCACAGCTAGTCCCCGAGCGTCATGTATTCTGATGTGACACGCCGTTTCGACCTTCTCCGAACAGTGAGGCTTGAGTTCTTAACATCTCTGACCACCGTTGTCGCCGGAGAAGGAGGTTGTCCGAAGAATGTATGGTGCTCTTAAGAAGAAAGAAAAAGATTTCCGTCCTGGGAAGTGTGCCCACTTGTATTTCTAAAAAGAAATGTAAGTGCGTCTTGAAGCGTAGCGTCCTTGATCATCAGAGGCGTAGAGGTCGAAAAACAAACACATTCACCGCAAGGTGAAGTGTGCCCACTTAGTCCCCGAGCCTAGTAGTAGGTGACGTAGGCACGTGGTGCCAGGGTCTAAAAATAATTCTCAGTTAAGTTGAGAATCCAATCGTCGTGCAGGCGATACGAGATGCACCGGCAGGTGCATCGTACCGATGTAGTCCCCGAGCTTACTGGAAGGCGAGGTATGAGCCTTGTAGCAAGGTCCAAACGAGAAAGAATATCCCAACTGTATGCGAGTCGCCAGTCACATGTAGTCGAGACGCAAAGTCCCCGAGCTGTGGTTAGAGAGTGGTCGAGGCAGTCCCCGAGCACAGGTCGAGGAGCGAGCGACGAAGTCCCCGAGCCGTGGTCAGAGAGTGATCGAGGCAGTCCCCGAGCACAGGTCGAGGAGCGAGCGACGAAGTCCCCGAGCCGTGGTCGACGTGAGCTCGGACGGCTTGCTCAATCGGTGATGGTGTAGGAGCAGTAGGAGCAGCCTTTGCCGCTGCTGGAGTACTCGTCGTCGTCGTTGGCTTGTGTGTTGATCAAGCTTGGCTCTTGGAAATTGACGTAGAGCTACATGGCATGCGTATATGCATGCATACTTGGCCTTGCTTGCTTGCGTCGGCTTCATGGTGATGTTGCCGTACGTCCTTGCCTGCTTTGCCTCGTGTTGATCTGATGCCATAGTCCACGGGCGCGAGAGGTTGCCGAGCATCGCTACGAGTGAGCAAGAGGCGCGGCCGACTATGCAACGTATATGCATGAACATGAATATGTGTAGCCCCTGATTGCTTGCATGGCCATGACGTTTGCATGCATATATCCATATACGATGCATGCATATATCCATATATGCCTTGTCCCTGCTTGTTTCCTGTTTGCTTGCATGGCCATATGACGTTCACATGCATATACCCGTATACGATGCACGTATATATATCTCGAGCACGGAGTGGTCTGGCGATATATCCCGAGCACTTGCATGGCCATGACGTTCACATGCATATACCCGTATATGATGCATGTATATATCCCAAGCACGGAGTGGTCTGGCAAGAAGTCCCAGAGCACGGAGTGGTATGGCGAGTCCCCGAGCACGGAGTGGTCTGACAAGAAGTCCCAGAGCACAGAGTGGTCTGGCGAGTCCCCGAGCACGGAGTGGTCTGGCGAGAAGTCCCAGAGCACGGAGTGGTCTGGTGAGTCCCCGAGCACGAGCGTGGTCTGGCGAGTCCCCGAGCATGGAGTGGTCTGGCAAGAAGTCCCAGAGCACGGAGTGGTCTGGCGAGTCCCCGAGCATGGAGTGGTCTGGCGAGAAGTCCCAGAGCACGGAGTGGTCTGGCGAGAAGTCCTAGAGCACGAGCGTGGTCTGGCCAGAGTCCCCGAGCATGAGCATGGTCTGGCCAGAGTCCTCGAGCACTGTAGTGGTCTTGGCGAACCCCGAAGCATGAGCTCGCTGACCGAACTGTGTTCCTGAAAAATAAACACAGAGAGCGGTAGTACATGATGATGTACGAAATATATTGACCTCTCTGTAGGAGGTGAAGTAAACACTTGGTGTTCGGTTGGCGATGAATTATACTTGGTGTAATATTCGAAAAATAACATTAGCTGTTTTAGCCCTTTTGTTATGTAGAGGCGTAGCGCGATGGATTAACCTGTCCTGAAGAATGCGCCAGCCCTGGGCTGACCAACATCTCGTAGCGTGAGGTACGGAACGCTGCCGCGCGTAGAGTGCCAGTGTTACCAGGGAGCGACTGCCGACTACCCATAGCGCAGAGGGCGGACTCTCATGCACGCGTGGGGTGGAGCCGGAGACAGTGCCGGCTCTGGGATTCTCAAGCAGGAAGGAAAACGTATCGGCGAACCGTTGTAAAAACTTATACATGTTTTGGATTGTATGTATGGAGAAAATTCAACGCGGAGCGCACCCTTAGGGTGGTCGGCGAAGGTGTACGATGATCGAAGAAATTTTCAATTAAAAATAATACTTAGCTTTATTGACGACCGGTGGGAGTAGTCGGCGTGTTGCGATGTTTGAGAGATGGCTTGACGCGGCTCGCTTGTGGCTCGGCGCGGCTCGCTCAACGGCTCGACGCGGCTCAATGCGGCTCGTCGTGACTTGCTAGACAGCTCGGACGGCTTGTTTGACGGATCGACACGGCTCGCCGTTGGCTCAACATGAGTTGATCGACGTCTGGCTTCCGAGTGCTCCAGCGCTCATGTACTTGGCCTTGACGTTCCGACCTATGTCTGTACACCCTCTCCTCCAAGCTCCAGCGGCAGGCGTGTGCCTTGAGTCGATGATCCCATCATGCACGCATCTTGCTTGGGTCATCGCGAGATGCCGTGCGAGATGGTGCATGAGGAAAAATAAAAAGATTTGTGTGTCATTGAATAGAAATCAAGTGATAAATATTTAATTGAGAATTCACTTAGCTTTTGGGCGTGTGAACAAATCGTCTTGGCCTTCTGCCCAATGAGATGGCTTGCATGTATACTTGTGTAGACGTATACGCGTATATGCGTAACTCTTGGCTAGCTTGCGTTGTCTTCAGGCTGCTGTGGATTGAGCCGACGCCTGGTTGGAACTTTGGCCTCATGACGGACGCACATGAGGGCCGTCGTGGACGATATGATGGAAAAAACCGCCGTCACGGATTGACGCCGAGTTGCCGCAATTTTGACAAAACTCCACATGTCGTCGCCTTGATCTTGCTGGATTGCATGTCCGTCGTGCATGAATACGATGGATATACTAGTTGACGTCACCTCTTGCATGTATCCCCGGTACAGTGATCGTTGAACGCCTGTCGCGAGAAGCTGGGTTGCCGCGGATGGCGTTGTTGAGGAAAATTATCTTTGGATAGACATCTGGTTGGTCGCGATGAAGTTGTCCGGTCCACGAGCTTTTTGGCCTGTTGCCATGACTGTGGTCGCGATTGTCGTAGCGCCGTTCTTCGCGGCGATCATCATTGCGACGTGGTCTGGTGGCCGATGTGGTCGGAGCTCGGCGGAGCTGCTCGGGACGTGGTCGTGGTCGACGTGGTCGGAGCTCGGCAGAGCTGCTCGGGACGTGATCGACGTGGTCGCGGTCGACGTGGTCGTGGTCGGAGCTCGGCGGAGTCGGTCCGCGTACGAAGATATGCGGTCGATCTGCTTCATACATGGAGGTGTAACACGCAGCCTTCATACATGGATGCATGTGTACAGGTGTTGATGCAAAAGTGGATCCGCAAACACAAAGGGCTAATACCCGAATCGATATCCAAGGCGTGCCAGTCGATTTGTCCTGTTAATCGACAAGGATGAAGATACGAGCACTTTGGTCCTGACAACAGCGATACGCCCGGAAGTCACGGCCAAGAGGTACTCATGCAGAACTCGAGGATCACCGAAGGTCGCACTGAAGCGATGCAGCTCGCCGAATCAATGAGAACTCGTAAAAAGGAAAAATAATGCAAATTGACGAAGTCGCCGAAAAGTAAGTAGATGCAAATAGGAGTAAAAATTGGTTTTGATATTGATTGATATATCCATTACATTGCCCCTTACTCCATATTTATACCCTGATCTAAAGAGACACAACCAAACACAACTAGGACACCAATCCCATATCTAAGGAAACACGTGACTCTTACATGAATCATACTCTAACAAATACAGAAAAGGAAATCGACTCCTATCTATTTCCCTGTCCGCCTCAATTACGATGGAAATCTCACCGTCCTCCTTCCCATCGGCATACTCCCTATTTCATCGGCAGTAGTCTTCAAGTCTTCCTTCATCGGCATACTCCCTGTTTCATCGGCAGTAGTCTTCAAGCCTCCCTTCATCGGCATACTCCCTGTTTCATCGGCAGTAACACCTCCAACCTCATCGGCAACGCCCGAGTCCAAATCAACCTTTCCATCGACCATCACCAGCTATCGGCAACCATCTTTACAAGCTGGCTTTCATCGGCTATCAAAGTATTCAGTAACTTTCCCCTTGCCGATTAGTCCACTCCGATTATTTTGACACGTGCAAAAAACGGTGTCAACACATGCCCCCCAATTTCGGAGTATAAAACCATTAATGCTCCGAAATTTACTCCAGATAACGCTTGCCTTCGCCCGATTACCGTAACTCATTCTCCAAGCCAAAACTTGATCTGTTATCAAATCCAATCAAATCTAATCCTGATTCACGCACTTTAGTAAATATCGCACAATCGCCAACCACTCTTGCCTTGATTATGGTTAAGATACCGAAACAATAACCTATCGGCAAGATCTTAACATGATAATGCTGTCATTTTCAGAATTAAAATATCCTGTACCGATATCTCTTCCAAGTCATGATTACTTGCCATCAACCCATCTGTACAATCCCCTGATTATCGTACGAACAGTTACTATATCCACCTGAACCACTTCGACCTACATGCGCACGGTATAGAGATAAGTCCAAAATACCCCTACTCCAAGTGACTTATAAATAGATTCCTCCGGAACCCTCGCCTTCTACCCTCAGACTCCAATCTTTGACATTTCCTCTTTCCGGTGGCGACTCCGACGAACAACTGCGCGACCTCAACCAACAAGAACTCTTCTCCAGCGTTACCTCAAGTCTCCGGCTCGTGCCCCCATCTTCCTCAAGATAATGGCAATCAACTTCGACGTCCCCGCGGTTCGCTTCACTTCCATTACCTTTTACTTTGATTCCCCTAGTTTTTGCAAATCTATACAGTTGGTGATTTTTCCTTTCTTTTGTTCTCCGGATCCTTTAAACTTAGGAACTGCGCAACAAATTAGTTATTCCAACCGATCAGCCGCATGTCCAATGCCTAGGACCAATGGGCAACCCAGATCCAACCGATCTGATCAATGCAGAGGTTAACAGAATCCCCTTTAGAGCCCAAAATTTCTCTCTGAATTTATGGAAAGATACCTTTCGATCTTGGCCCAAAACCACCAAAGGGTGGAAAGATTGGTACTTGAGGGTTAATAGATCGATGCAAGTATACTGGGCAGAACGGAAGTTGGACCAATGCATTAGGCTATCTATTGCCGATATGCAGAAGAATGAATCAATGATGATTGCAGCTGCTTACTTCTGGTCAGACACAACAAACACTTTTATGTTTGGACATGGCCCAGCTACTCCCACACTTGCCGATGTCCACATGCTCACTGGCTTGGATATTTCAACTGCCGATGAAGGCTCCATTTATGGTAGAAAATCTGAATATAGAGTGAATACCCGCAACATCGGCGGTTGGACGGGATACATTCAAGAATACCAGAAGACTGGGACACTTAACCAGAGGGAACATGCCACATTCTTGAATATGTGGTTAGAAAAATTTATCTTCTGTGGTCGATCAGTAGGACCAACCAACGCCTTCCTCCCCGTAGCTGAACTTTTGGCTAATGGTGTAAGGTTTCCTCTTGGCCGATACCTTCTGAGCTCCACTTATCATCTTCTTTATCAAGTGTCTCAGAAACTTCTACTTGGCGAACCCATCGGCAACCTAGGAGGCCTGTGGTGGTTTATCAACATGTGGCTGAATGCCCATATGCACAAACGTTTGCAATGGGACTTTTTTGCCCAACAATTCCCACGAGAAATTGCTGAAGACCATGTGCTTGGGGATGATGAATCGGCAACACGCTCACCCCTCAATTTTGGTGAAGCCATAATTGTCCTTCCTGGAACAGAGGCCAATGAAGACCAGATCGGCAGATTCTTCCAAAACTTCTACAATGGTCTTTCTCGTGACCATAGGGCCTAGGTACCTTATATTGACGAGGAAAACAGATTTCCCCTTCTTTTCAACTTTGCCGATGACACCCTGAATCAGGATAAGGAACTCATGATGGCCATCATTACTCCCAGGGCAATTCCAGTAAATACATTTGGTAGCGGGAAAAACACCAACATTTCGTATGAATTTTACAACCCATCGGCAGTATCCCGCCAATTGGCTTTTGGGCAACTGCCAATCAAACTTTGCTTTGCCGATGTGATCAAACCCAGGGAAACAATCACCTGTGGAACAGATTGGAACAAGGTAGTACAACTCTCCCCCGATGCCGATACCACAGATGTTGATATATCCACCTGGACGCCAGTATCCTTCATCACCGAGTCATACAAGCAATGGTGGCGAGAGTGGAAGGAACAACTGTTTGCAACTTCTGCTCACACATATCGGCACATGATCGACCCTGAATATGCCATCCCTGACGACGTAGTAAGTTTCTTTTAACTCCTTTTTGCTTTTCCCTACATATATCAGTAACTGACTCTCTTATGACAGGTTAACAACCCAGCACCATCGGTGAGCAAAAGTGGGAAACCCTTCGATCTTCAGCCTGTTTCCCCGACATCACCGATCGGCTACAACGCCCCCACCTTAACTGCTTTGACCCACCAGAAGATCCATACCAAGACCATCACCTCTAAGTCCAAATTGGCTACAGCTAGGGCCACTCCATCGGCTGCTACTACAACCTTGGTCAAGGCATTCAAGGTAACAACCTTGTTTATTTCTACTTATACCGATTACAAACTATATTAACATTAATCATCAGGGGGTAAGAGCTGCTACCGGATCGTCATCAGCAATTCCTCCGATATCAAGCACCACTTCTTTTGACAAACCTTCAGAGGTATCCTCTTGACTTTTCATTTTATCTGTTAAATATCATACCTTACACTTGTTTTGCAGCAACAATTGGGTACATCAGCAAGCGTACCAGACGTCCAAGCTTCACAACCAACAAGTGCCGATGCCCCCTAGACAATCGTTGCTGATGCCCAAGCAAAGCGCAAAGCTTTAACAGATGCCGAGGCACAGCCAAAACGACAAAGGTCCATGCTGATCCCTACATCTGCCCCAATGCCATCGGTCATCATACCTCAAGAGCCAACCACTGATGAAGTCACAGAGGACATCCCATCGGCAAGCTCAGCTGATCCCTCACACGGCACACTCCAGGTTGTTTCTTCCAGTCAAGCACAGGAAATTGCCTTGAAACAGGTAAACCGATTAACCTAGCTGATTTACAATATTCATACTTATCCTTAACCGACCTCCTTTTCTTTTCCTCAGGAACAAGACTCCCCAAACAGCCTATTCTCCTTTGCTATTGACGTCTTTGACGATGATGGAGAGGAAACAAGTTCTTCCCTAGCACTGGGAACAATATCGGCAGAAACTAAGTCCAAGTTGGAAACTCTCCTGACCTTGCTACAGTAGGATACCGCCCAACTGGTGGATGACTCGGACCCCACAAAGGCAATTTTCAAAACAATCCGTGGCCAGGTCCCTGCCGATGTTGAAGAAGTACTCTTCCCAGCAGCCCATTTAGAAAGCCGCCAACTACAATATCAACGGGCTGCTCAACGTATTGCCGATAGAGCAGCTCAGGCTCAACTCAAGGAAGAGATGCTACAACTGAAACAAATTGCCGATGAGAAGCACAAGGGCATCGGCAACTTGCAGACTTCGGGTGCTAAACTTAAGCAGAAAATCTTGGATTTATCGGCAAGGAAGACGGCTCTATTGGCTGAATTGAAAGAAGTCGATGCAGCCCTAACTCATGCTCAACAAGAAGAAAGCCAGCTACCCAATGCTATCAAAGCCCTTCAGCAAGAAAGAGATATCCAGGCTCGCAAAGCTTTGGTCATGAAGAAAAAACTCAAGCCTGTGGAGGGTGCTGCCGATGATGACATTAAAGAAATGGAGGAAGCCAACCAGATTCGCCTGCGTGCGATATTAGCTATCCAATCCTTGTTGAACTTGTAATCTTGTTTATTGTATCGGCACTTTATGAGACATTGACATCCTTGCATAATTTTAGCCGATAGGACTGTTATCGGCACTTATACTTTTATGCATCTATCTAGATACTAGGGTAATATTTCTTTAAATATTTTCCATTTAATGCTCTGGGAAACACAACCCCTTTGAGGGTTTCTAGAATATATGCGTTACCAGGAACAGACTGATTTATCCGATATGGACCTTCCCAATTAGGAGACCACTTTCCAAACTTTGAACTTTTAGTCCCAATCGGTAAAATCAATTTCCAGACCAGATCCCCATCGGCAAACTCCTTTACCTTCACCTTCTTGTCATACCATCTGGCTACTCTTTTCTTGTTTTCTTCGATGCTAACTAAAGCCCTTAACTGATGACCCGTCACATCTTCCAACTCATCCTTCATAAGAATATCATAATCATTGGCTGTCAGCTGATCTTGAGAACGTATTCGCCTAGATCCAGTTTTAATTTCCCAAGGTAACACTGCGTCGTGTCCATATACTAACTGATAAGGCGTTACTTTGGTTGCACCATGATATGACATCCAAAATGACCACAAGGCCTCATTTAATACTGTATGCCACCTCTTAGGATTTTCTTCAATTTTGCGCTTAATGAGTTTGATAACCCCTTTGTTAGAAGCCTCAGCCTGACCATTAGCTTGAGCATAATATGGAGAAGAATTTAAAATTTTAATTCCCATTCCTGCAGCAAACTCATCAAATTCTCCTGATGTAAACATAGTACCCTGATCGGTAGTGATAGTCTGAGGAATACCAAATCGGTAAACAATATGTTCTTTCACAAAATCAATCATATTAGCCGATGTCACCTTTTTTAAAGGAATTGCTTCAACCCATTTTGTGAAATAATCGGTAGCAACCAGAATAAATTTATGTCCTTTGCTCGATGGCGGATAAATCTGACCAATGAGATCGATAGCCCATCCCCGGAGCGGCCAAGGTTTGATTATAGGGTTCATAGCCGATGCAGGCGCTCTTTGAATATTACCAAACTTTTGACACCCCTGACATCCTTTAAAATATTTAAAACAATCTTCAAGAATAGTCGGCCAATAGTATCCATTCCTTCTGATCATCCACTTCATCTTGAAAGCCGATTGATGCGCCCCACACACTCCTTCATGAATTTCACCCATCAAGCTTTTCGATTCATCACTGCTAACACATCTAAGTAAAACTCCATCTATAGTTCAATAATATAATTCATCATCGAGGAGCACATACTTTGTAGCTTGGAACCTTATACATCTCTCAACTTTTCTATATGGATCCTTTAAATAATCGACAATCTCCTTCCTCCAGTCATCGGTATCAACTGCTGATGTTAGCACTTCCTGAATAGGCTGATACCCTGAAGCATGCTGAGCTAGTCGATTAGCTTCCTCATTATGCAATCGAGAGATATGTCCGAGACGAAAATCTCTAAATCCTTTCAACAATTGCAAACATCTTTCATAATGCAAAATCAAAGCTTCACTTCGGCATTCATAAATTCCAGCCAATTGATTTATAACTAGCATAGAATCACCAAAGATTTCAACAGCATCGGCACGTATCTCCTTCAGTAATTCTAACCCTTTTATCAAGGCTTGGTATTCAGCCTGATTGTTCGTCGACGTAGTAACAATCGGCAATGAAAACTCATACTTCCTTCCTTGAGGTGAAATTAACACAATGCCGATACCTGCTCCTTCACCACATGTGGACCCATCAAAGAAAAGTGTCCAGGGAGCAACCTCCAGAGAGTCCACTGTATTACAATGCTGAGTGACAAAATCAGCCATCACTTGCCCTTTAACTGCCTTAGTTGATTCGTAACGTAGTTCAAATTCTGATAATGCTAAAATCCACTTGCCGATTCTACCACTTAATATCGGCATCGACAGCATATACTTGACCACATCGTCTTTGCATATGACCGTACATTCGGCAGATAACAAGTAATGCCTTAATTTGATACAAGAAAAGTATAAACACAGACACAATTTTTCAATGGCCGAATACCTCGTCTCAGCATCCACTAATCTTCTGCTCAAATAATAAATAACATGTTCTTTCCCTTCAAATTCTTGAATAAGAGCTGAACCGATAACTGTATCATCAGTTGACAAATATAACCTGAAAGGCTTCCCGTGTTGAGGTGGAACTAGCACTGGAGGATTTGTTAAATATTTCTTAATTTCATCGAGGGCTAATTGCTGCTCAGCTCCCCATACAAATTCCTGATCGGCTTTCAATTTAAGTAGTGGACTGAAAGCCTTGATCTTACCCGACAGATTAGATATGAATCTTCTAATGAAATTAATCTTACCGATCAAAGATTGCAATTCAGTCTTATTGACAGGAGCAACCACCTTGTTAATCGCATCAATAGACTTCCTACTGATTTCGATGCCCCGCTGATGTACCATAAAACCCAAGAATTGTCCTGCCAATACACCAAATGCACATTTATTAGGATTCATCTTCAATCCATGCTTCCTTGTGCACTCCAGTATCTTTCGCAGATCGGCTAAATGTTTTGTGACATCTCCAGACTTAATCACTACATCATCAATGTAGATCTCCACTAATGTGCCGATGTATTCATGAAAAATAAAGTTCATAGCTCTTTGATAAGTAGCACCGGCATTTTTCAAATCAAACATCATGAGTATCCACTCAAACAACCCCACATGACCTGGGCATCTGAAAGCAGTCTTGGGAATATCTTCTTCAGCCATGAATATTTGATTGTATCCTGCATTACCATCCATGAAGCTGATAATTTGATGTCCGGCTGCAGCATCAATCAACAAATCAGCAATCGGCATTGGATAGCCATCCATTGGTGTGGCTTTGTTGAGATTCCTGAAATCAATACAGACACGAAGTTTTCCATTTTTCTTATAAACAGGAACCACATTAGAGATCCACTCTGCATATCGACACTGCCGAATAAACTTTGCCTCAATTAATTTAGTTATTTCGGCCTTAATATCAGGAAGTATATTAGGCTTGCATCGGCGCGCTGGCTGCTGATGTGGCCGAAATCCAGATTTGATAGGTAACCGATGTTCAACTACCGATCGGTCTAATCCAGGCATCTCAGTATAATCCCAAGCAAAACAATCTTTATACTCTTTTAACACATCAATTATTTGCTGCTTACACTTGGAATCTAACTTAGCACTAATAAAGGTAGGTCTTGGCCTATCGCCATTACCAACATCTACTTCTACTAAATCATCTGCCGATGTGAACCCTTGACCTAATTTTCCATCATCGGCAAACCTATCCATTAAAACTCTTCTTCAGAACCGACTGCTTGGATCGGTGGAATTTCATAATCAGCAACTCTAAGGAACTCTTTTTCCCAAACTTCTCCTGATATGCATTTAGTTCGCTCATAAGTATCTGATTCTGCCGATGCGATGATATAAGAAGAATCACCAGGGACAACCTCAATCTTATCCCCAATCCACAGTACGAGGCATTGATGCATTGTAGAAGGAACACAACAATTAGCATGAATCCAATCCCTCCCTAGAAGCAGATTATATGCACCCTTGCCGTTAATAACAAAGAACGTCGTCGGCAATGTTTTGCTGCCGATGGTCAATTCAACGCATACTGCCCCTTTAGCTGGTGACACATTGCCTTCAAAATCTTTCAGCATCATATCGGTTTTGGTCAAGTCTTGATCTCCCTTACCAAGTCTCCGATACATCACATAAGGCATAATATTAATCGCAGCCCCTCCATCAATAAGTACCTTAGACATAGGCTGCCCATCAACTCTGCCCTTCACAAACAAAGCCTTAAGATGCTGTCTCTCATCGTCGGTAGGTTTCTCAAAAACAGTCATCATTGGATCTAGTGTCAACTGAGCTACTTGATCAGAGAGAACAACTTCTTCCTCGTTATCAGACAATGCCAAAAACTCCATCGGCAACATGAATACCATATTAACATCTGCCGATGGACCCTTATTTTTGTGTTTTACCTGCCACTGCTGATGACCGGACTTCTCATTGGAGGAATTTTCCTCTTGGTATAAATCCTCCTGACGCTCACGTTGCATCCTCCTTCTCTGTGTCTTTGTTAGACCCTCCGGGCACCATCGAGGAAACTTGGTTTTCCAAACCGGCTAATAACAGGTCCTAGTCGATTCTACACGGCGTATATTAGGGTCCCTGTAGAATATTTCCTCATCGGGAACTCTTGCATTTGCCATTTCCTCAAGCTCCTCTTGATTCCTTGGAAAATATCCAGCGCGTTTACCAAGCCTTTCATGTACACTAAGTCTGCCCCCCAGCCGATCATGCACTGATGCTCTGCCTCTGATCGGCTCATTGATAAATAAACCCTGATTGCCAGGTTGAAACCTCCTTTCTAATCGATTGACCCCATAATAACCATTGCACTCAGGGCAATTTTCAACAATTGGCAATTTAATACCTTCTTCCCAGCAATGGATAAAAAACGGGCACCTCCAATGATCTTTATGCCGATGCCATTCTTCCCGATGTCTTTCTTCTTGCTGTTGTCGATATCGATCATTACGCTGACGCCAACCCTCCTGCTGCTTTCGATGAGTAATCACAATGCCAGGTCGAGGAGGGTTTTTGGAACTACTGCTTTCTCCCAGCAAACCCTTACTTTTTGCATCATCGGTAGTTATCCGATGTTGGGGATCCACTGATGTGTTTTTCTCAGCAGCCTCTGACGTCAATACTTTGGTCTTCCCTTTGGCCTCCAACGTATTTGTTGGAAAAGGGTGTTGATCAATTTTCATCGGCCTCTGGGCATTGGAAGTACCAAACTTAATTCTCCTAGATTCAATAGCCGATTGTAACTGTTGCCTGAACACCTTGCATTCATTTGTACTGTGTGAAGTTGCATTGTGCCATTTGCAATACAAGATCTTCTTCAACTCTTCTGCCGATGGGATCACATGATTAGGTGACAGCTTAATTTGGCCCTCTTGAAGTAGAAGATCAAATATCTTGTCGGCCTTGGTGATATCAAAGGTAAACTTTTCTAGCTCTTTTTGACCAAAGAGACAAGATATCGGCTTTTTATTCTTAACCCACTCAGCTAAGCCGATAACTGGTTCTTCATCAGAATCAGAATCTCCTACTTCTTCAACAAATGATACCTTTTTACTCCAATTCTTTTTAGGTTCGAAAACCCTAGTATCTTGATCAGAGATCCTTTGCACAAGATGACTGAGACTTTCAAACTCCTGAGAAGCATATCTGTCTTTAAGATGTGGCAATAACCCTTGGAAAGCCAGATCGGCAAGCTGCCGATCATCCAGCACCAGACTGTAGCACTTATTTTTCACATCTCGTAGCCTTTGCACAAAGCTCTCTACCGATTCATCATTGCGCTGTCTCAATTTTACTAAATCGGTAAGCTTCTTTTCATGGATTCCAGCAAAGAAATACTTATGAAATTACTTTTCTAGATCAGCCCAGGTAATAATAGAATTTGGTGGTAATGAAATGAACCACATAAATGCCGATCCAGACAAAGATGATGAAAATAATCGAACTCTTAATTCATCTCTGCTAGCTGCCTCTCCACATTGAATAATGAAGCGATTGACGTGTTCCATTGTTGATGTGTCATCCTGCCCGGAGAATTTAGTGAAATCTGGTACCTTGTACCAATTTGGGAGAGGAATTAAATCATATGCAGGAGGATATGGAGTCTGATAAGAATAAGTATTGACTTTGGGCTTTATCCCAAACTGATCCTTCATAATTTCTGCTATCCTATCGGCCCAAAAAGCATCAGCTTCCTGCTGACGAACTGGCTGAATTTCTACAGGAGGTACCTACTGATATCCTTCCACATATCTTTGTGGCCCACGATCTCCAGCAATCGGCATATTTGCCGTTACTTGTGGTCCATTAACCTGTTGGAAAGGATTCATCGGCTGAGCTGCCGATGCTTGATTCTGGACACCAGCTTGCATATAACCTTGTTGAATCCCTGCAATCTGTTGATTTTGCTGAACTGTATGTTGAACAGGTAACTGTCTTGACCAACCATTACTAGAACTCATCGGTATAAAACTTGCCGATGGCTGGTAATTTGCTGAAATTGTTGGATAATTATAACCAGCTTGAGGCATGAACTGAACCCCAGTTTGACTCAGAACAGGGGCTTTCTGCTGCATCGGCAGTAAGCTTGCCGATGGATTTGAACTGGGCATTTGAACCAAAGGCATCTGGAAACCCCCTGGAGTTGGTTGCACAGTAGTTGCTGTAGCATAGTGAGGCACTTGGGCCATCGGCGAAATAGCCGATGGTATAGGAGCTTTTCCTACTGCGTCAACTACTTGAGGTAACCTAGGATTGAAAGTAGATGACTCCGGAGGCATACCATATCCCCACCAATTAGTAGGAATCTGGCTATTCTGAGACACAGGGCCTGACATAGCTGATGCCGATAGATCTGTACTAAGCTGAATTCGTCCTCCCGATCGTATCGGTGTAGATTGAATATTAGATAAACCTGCCGATACTGGAGAAGAAGTAACTTCTGTACCCACAACGGCCGAGGGAGCCGATGGAGTATTGACAGATGCCGGCTCTGGTTGGTGATAGGCAGGCCCAACATAATGCGGTGACGCTTGTCCTTCTTTGAGAGTTCGAACCACAGCATTATGAACAGTATTGGATAGCACATTGGAATGATTAATCAAAGCATGATTTACTGCAGAATTAACCATCTCTTGAAGTTTACCAGGATTGGAGTCAAAGGTAACCTGCCGAGGCAATGGCAAATCTTGCTTCTGGATGACTTGTCCACTCTTATTCAGGCTAAACGATTTCAGACAAAGCTGCCTGTATTCTTCTACAGCCTTTTCCATAGCCTGCCTCTGCTCTTCCTTAAGATCTTCTTCTGATACCGCGATAATGTTCCCCGCATCGATCTCGGAATTGAACATTCTAATCAAAGGATTGTGGTCCCACCGGGCGTGCCAAAAGATGTGTTGATGCAAAAGTGGATCCGCAAACACAAAGGGCTAATACCCGAATCGATATCCAAGGCGTGCCAGTCGATTTGTCCTGTTAATCGACAAGGATGAAGATACGAGCACTTTGGTCCTGACAACAGCGATACGCCCAGAAGTCACGGCCAAGAGGTACTCACGCGGAACTCGAGGATCGCCGAAGGTCGCACTGAAGCGATGCAGCTCGCCGAATCAATGAGAACTCGTAAAAAGGAAAAATAATGCAAATTGACGAAGTCGCCGAAAAGTAAGTAGATGCAAATAGGAGTAAAAATTGGTTTTGATATTGATTGATATATCCATTACATTGCCCCTTACTCCATATTTATACCCTGATCTAAAGAGACACAACCAAACACAACTAGGACACCAATCCCATATCTAAGGAAACACGTGACTCTTACATGAATCATACTCTAACAAATATAGAAAAGGAAATCGACTCCTATCTATTTCCCTGTCCGCCTCAATTACGATGGAAATCTCACCATCCTCCTTCCCATCGGCATACTCCCTGTTTCATCGGCAGTAACACCTCCAACCTCATCGGCAACGCCCGAGTCCAAATCAACCTTTCCATCGACCATCACCAGCTATCAGCAACCATCTTTACAAGCTGGCTTTCATCGGCTATCAAAGTATTCAGTAACTTTCCCCTTGCCGATTAGTCCACTCCGATTATTTTGACACGTGCAAAAAACGGTGTCGACAACAGGCAAGTCTTGGTAGCTTGCATGGCGGTGTAGATGCAAGTAAGCCTGCACGTGATGTATGTATATGCAACTTGATCTGTTGCATCTTGATTCGGCTTGCATGTCTTCTCGTATGTACATGAGGCAAGTACAGATTGATCGGCTTGGCTTGCATGTCTTTCTAGTAATCGGAGTTGGCGCTAGAGGTCAGAGTTGTAGTCGGACAAGCCTAGTCGGAGCCTGACAGAGTTACCCAGCGTAGGGAGGCGAAGCCGTGTCCGACAAGGCAAGGCGCAGTCCGAGGTCTTCCTCCTGCGTGCATACATGGCGATCCTTGTTGATTTGCTTGCTGACCGATGAGATCTCGTCGTCTGGGCACTTGGGCTAAATTCGGGCGTACAGCATGTCATGCATGCATGGACGTGCGAATTTTGCCTTGGTTAAATATCTTGCATGGCCCCCGTACATTCTTCTTGTTTGCTCGTGATGGAACGCTGCTCTGGCCGAATCTTCATGGTGCCGTAGAGTAGACTAGACGCATGCTTGACTGGGATTATTTTTTAGGCAGCCGGGCCCGATAGTAATCACCAATCATTATGCACGTATCGAACTAGAGCAGGACTCCTATGCATGTCCGGTCGGAGTAGGATTCCTGTATTCCCGTGCGGATGCAGCTCGGCGAGTTCGTCGAAGCCAAGTGGGATCGATCGAAGGAGGATGAGAGTCACGCCATCGTGTAGTTTGTTGTCCCGTGATTGGATCTGGAGAGCTAAGGTGTTGTCCATCGCCGTTGTAGATGGAGCGCTCGAGCTGAGGGATATCGAGCCTGTCAGGCTGTTGAAGCATGCCGCTGCAGGAAGTCAGGTTGCCACGAGCGGCGTCGATCTTGAGACCCCATCTGGTTCGCCATAGATCAGCACACACAC
This sequence comes from Miscanthus floridulus, assembly GCF_019320115.1. NCBI lineage: Eukaryota > Viridiplantae > Streptophyta > Magnoliopsida > Poales > Poaceae > Miscanthus > Miscanthus floridulus. The sequence goes on from NC_089582.1 coordinate 35,925,438, forward strand.
CCCCTACCTAGCGCGCCACTGTCGACGAAATATGGTCGGCAGTCCACCGAGGGGGGTGCCCGTGGTGGTAAATTATCGGTAGACGGTGCGTGTAATCAGGAACCAGATGGTGACACAAGGCGCAGAGACAGCGATTTAGACAGGTTCGGGCCATCTGGTCGACGTAATACCCTACGTCCTGTGTCTTTGGTGTATTGTATTGAGATGTATACAGATTAACCTATCCTCTAGGGGACCCTTGTCTCTCCTTATATACTCCGAAGAGACAAGGTTACAAGTAAAGTATCCAATTTGGTACTATTACAATATCTAGTACAATTTCTCTAGCTTGTTAGTGGTTACCGAAAGGCTCAAGAGGGGGACTAGGTTGCAGAATGACTCCTAGCCTGTCAAGATGTGTGCCAGGCTGCGGTCATATGTGTGCCAATCTTGAAGGGGGCTTCATTCGCCTAGATGCTGAAACCTAGCAGCCACTAACTTGTTAGAAGGGTCTTTGGAATGGCCTCGTAGTGAACCCTGTTGACTTACCTTGGAAGTGAGTCAAGAGGCTAATCACCTCGGGCATATGGGTATCACGACTCATGGTGAAAGTCTACAAACTCTGTAGAGTTATTTTAAAACTGATATATCAGCCGTGCTCACAGTCACGAGCGGCCTGGATCATTTTTGAGTTAGATGGTTTGATGGATGGTATGGGTGATGATTAATCTTGATGATAATTAATTATATTCACATTGGAGCTCTAAGTATAACTCAACAATATATGTTTAATAAATAAAATATGACCAACTAAAAATGCTTACCGCAGTACAGCCGAGTCAAGTCTTTTGAGCCTTGCATACCCTCATGTTATACTTGTTGAGTTTGGTGCGCTCACACTTGCTTTACAATTAACAAAAATTCCAGATGGGTACCAAAAGTTGGATTCAAGTGAAGAGTTTTCCCTAAGGAGTTCCAAGAGTACTAGGTGAGTTCTCCCCCAGTCAACCATCCTTGTGGAGTATGGAGACCCAAAGACAGAAGATTAGGAATAGTTTTGGTTGTGCTTTGTTATATTTGTAAGTCAATGTAAATATGTTCCGCTATGTAATAAAGCATTGCTTCTGATATTTACCATATTTGTGGCTATCTGTGTCATGTGGACATCCTAGTCACACATATAGTTAGCGTTTGATATTCTTTGGAAAAACTGGTGCTACATCCCAGCTTTCGGCAGGGCGGTAACATCAATGCTCATGAAGGCGGTTTTGGGTGGGTTGCCTAAAATAATCCATGCAAACCGTCCTACTTGAGCTATAAAAGGAGAAGGCCACCCCCTCATTCACAAATACACACAAGGGAGTAAAGAGCAAGAGAAGAAGAGCAACACTCCTAGGCTTAGGCCATAGCTATCTAGAGTTGATAAGGGAGAGATGTGAGGGAGAGTTTAGGGAAGTGCCAGACTTGTTGGTCATCTTCCCTCGCTTGTACCTCGACGAACAAATGCTTGACAGAATCTTTCGTTAGTAAGTGTTTGTGGTTCTTTTGGTATAAAAGTCTTTCGGTTAGTTAATCTTTACTCTTATTTGCTTGCCGGTTCGTCATCCGCTCTTGTAGTGGATACTCTAGTAGAGGGCCCTGATAGAGACGGATAACCCCGATCACGCTAGTGTAGTAGTCAATAGCTTTGATGTGGTGTCTAGGCTAGAGGCTACCTTCGTTTGCCTCATGCCCCATGGTTGAGGGGTAGGCAGCAGGTGGTGACAGCCCTATCCATCCCTTGACATCCCCCACATTCTGGTTCGGCGTAAAGCTGCAGGCCGGCAATGCTTGGCAGACCAAGTGTTCACTAGTGTCTGAAGTAAGCAAGTAGAAGTAGAGTTTATCTATCTTTAGACTCTATAACCATAGGAATCCATCTCAATCTCTACCAACTCTATCCTTGTGTTGTCCTTCGATGAACTAGCTAGAGGAGTACCTCCGTTCCCTATGGAAAATGCGATACCCTGAATACTTCCGGGTGAAGTGCTACAACGGTACTTTCATGCACTTGCGGATTATTTCTGTTTGCGTTAAGAAATACCAACAACGGCTACTCCAGAGGGGCGCATGGTTCATCGCCGACCACTCCCCAGATCTGATCTGCCTAAGGCTGATCGGGAAGCCCTAGCGGAGGTTGTCGTGAAGGCCCATCCCGTCAGGCTGACCAATGTGGTTGCCACCTATCAAAACTCCATGCAAGATCGTTTCACCGACCAGATCCAACGTAACACCGACCAGATCCAACGTGGCTATGATCTCCCTAGATCCGATCTACCTATGGCCGATCAAGTCACGCCAACACTGAACATGGTGCAAATCCGTCCGTTCGATGAGGACTCCTTGCTCACGATCCTAGAGGAAAGCCCAAAAATGGATTCAGAGGATTTCACCAGCACCACCGTTAGCTACTCTGTCATCCCTAGGCGCTTTGGTGGAGAACTGTTCATGGTCAGCCATGATAATGACGCTCGGGGGCTTATCAGCCCAAACATGAAGATGATTGCTTCAACAACTCAGACTCGATCGGGAACTAGTCGGCCACGCACCCCGACTGGTCAGCTTCATCATTAACTACCCACTCGGCCATGACGACGATTCGTCTCCACCAACAAGCTAAGTGTTATTTTCTTAAATGTTTTAATCAAATATTTCTTCGATTGCCATACATCTTCAAAAGTTTCTTCATGATTCTTTGCCGACCACCCTAAGGGTGCGCTTAGCGTCTAATTATGTTTCTTTGTTTTTTACTCTTGACTAAGTTGCTAAAGTATTCAGGTGGAACACGCTTTCATCGTGAGGCAAAGAAGTGGCCCTGTTTCTGATTCAGCGCCTAAACGTGTATGGGCAGTAGCGCTCTGCATCATGGGCTGGTCGGCAGAGATTCCTTGGTGATGCTTGTGCTCTTAATTGTGTATGAGAGATTAGCGCTCTACGCCATAGGGTATGGGATAGCTGGGGCTTTGTTCTCACGTAAAAGGCTAACCACTTGAGGTGATAAAGAAGACTTCAAAGAGCGAGAAGCGAAGTTCTTTCGCATATATTATTTCATCAGTGCTGATTTTTTCTAGAGTTCATATATTTTATTTTTACATCATGTACTACCCGTTCTACATATTTGTATAACAGGGGCCAGGTTCAGTTGATGAGCTCATTTTTCATGCTCGGGGACTGGATTAGTCAGGAAGGACAAGAGGATCATCGTCCAGGTCATCGCACCACCTGGCACTCGGACTTCACCACCGAGCAACTAGTCAGACCAACTGGCACTCGGACTTCATCGCTGACCAGTTGGTTGGACTGCTCGGCGCTCCCTACTGCTTGGCACTCACTTCATCGCTGACCTGTTGGTTGGACTACTTGGCGCTCCCTACTACTTGGTGCTCAGTTCATCGCCGACCAGTTGGTTGGACTACTCGGCGCTCACTTCATCGTCGACCAGCTAGTCAGATTGCTCATCGCTTGGCCTTCATCGTCAGCTATGTTGGGGGCTTGCCAGTGATGCTAGGGACTCCTTGGTGTTTGGATTTTTCATGCAAGAGTCACTAGCTAAGTTGGGGACTCCCTTGGCGGTCGAATTTTGCTACGTCTCGTTGGTCGGTTCAAAAAAGAAAAAAACAAAAAAGAGAGCACACTGACTGATGGATAGTAGTGAGACATGGTGTTCGAGGACATGGTCATCGTGGCAATCCAGTGTTAAGCACATCTATCTGTTCTTCATAGGCTTTTAGACTTATTTTTTTGGACCCTGCTACAAGATGTTTTTCAATCTTCTAGTAGGCTCGGGGACTAAGTGTGCACACTTTACCTTACGGTGAGTGTACTATATCTTTTTGTTAATGGTTATCAGCTAAGCTGGGGCCTGGCTACGTGATCAGCTAGCGTCTGGAGTCTTGTATTTTTCTGACCCTAGCACTAGGTGCATTCTTCACCTAGTGTCAGGCTCGGGGACTAAGTGGATACACTCCACCTGGTGGTGAATGTAGTGCTTTTTTCCTGATTTACCCTCCTTATTGACTAAGTCATGGATGATAATCATCTGACTTCACAAATGGAGTCTAAGTGGCTACACTTCATCTGAGGTGAAGAAATCTCAAATTTAATTTTAAGCTGCTTGCATCCTTTTGGCAAACCTTACTTAAATAAGTTCGAGACCAGCCGACCAGTTAAACTGGTCGGATGCCTGATTTCTATTGGTTGGCTTCAAGTTAAGCTACTCGAACATGATCAAGATGGCGTTGCCTAGCGGATACAAGGTGCTCGGGGACTAACTGTGGGGGATATACCCCCGGGGTACCACAAGATGGTAGAAGATATGATTTACTAGGACTCTTATAGATATTGTAATCCAAATACAATACCTACCATATAGGATACTTTCCTTGTAACCCTACCCCTCCAGAGTATATAAGGAGGGGCAGGGGTCCCCTAGTTGGCATTTAGATACAAACCCTGGGCTTAGCCTAGACTTATTCCACCGCATACACAATCAATACAAACCAGCAAAACACAGGACATAGGGTTTTACGTCGTGTTGATGGCCTAAACCTGTCTAAATCTTGTGTCTCTGCTGCCATCTAGATCCTGATCACGTGCACCTCCACCACTCAATCTACCATTGTGGGTACACCCCTCGGTGGACTATCAACAGCATCTTGTCGACACCCACCACTTGGGCGTCGTAAGAACCAACACAAGAGAGGCTACACAAGCCATGCTTCCACTAGAGTTGCCTTTCACGATCTTCCATAGGGAATAGGAACATGAAACCCTCATGATCACCACGATCGGAGCTAGCAACAATCACCAATGTTGCTCAACGATCCTCTGCTGCTCCAAGCCATCTAGGTGATGGAAACCACCAAGAGTAACAAGAAAACCCGAAGCTCACACAATCACAAGTGCCACTAGATGCCTCAACTCTAAGCAAATGCACTTTGGATCACTCCCAAATCTCACAAAGATGATGAATCAATGAAGGAGACGAGTGGGAGGTGTTAGGCTAGGCTCACAAGGTTGTATCACTGGTGAAAATGGCCAAGTTAGCCTCTACAAGCTGGCCCAAGCCCTTAAATAGAAGCTCCTCAAACCAACTAGCCGTTTGAGCTCGGGGTCGACCGTCGGATTGCTAAAATGGGGGCGTTGGACCATCCGATGCTTGGGTCTAACACCTCTAGAAGCTGCCATGTGTCCTACACTTTTGAAAGTAGTCATTGCCACCCAACATTCATCTCATGTGCGTCTGATCCATTGAAGTCTGACGATCGTCGAACCACACTGTTCACATGGTCCGACATCGTCCAGAGAGGTTCCAAAACCACAAATTGAGTCAGACTTTGGTCCGACGAAAGCCGTCGGACCTTTCTAGCTGGTCTGATGCCCCTGTGCCTGTGAAGCCTTCTCTGCTAGGAACTCGTCGGACCATACGAACAGTGTTTGCATATGGTCCGATGGTGCCTCTTCATTGAGTCCGTCGACGCGCGCTGCTTTGCCTCTATTAGGGTGAACTGTCAGACCCTGAGTCCAATTGGTCCGATGCCTTGTTCACCAAGGTCTGATGCCTGTAGAACAGCCCCTTCTCTTCCATTTCTTCAATCCTTGATCTCATGTGTCAACACCAAATGTCTCAAGCACTTGTGCACATATGTTAGCATTTTCCAAAGCATTTTCAAGGATGTTAGAACTCACTAGGTCCTAATGCACCTACATGGAATTGATTCACCTAGTGGCACTTAGATAACCGCATAAGCAATGAGCTTTCCCCTCTTAATAGTATGGCTGTCTATCCTAAACCTGATCATGCACTCTATTGCGTCTTAACTGGCAAAACAAAAACCCTATCTTATACCTTTGCCTTGAGTCCATAGGGTTTTATTTTTCTTTCTTCTTTTCCAAATGTGGAGCACTTGATCACCATCTCATGGCCATCTCTATCACCTTGAGTGCCATCTAGCTCCACCTTGGTGTGAACCAACCTTTCTCCATCAAATCACTTAGAGTAGAAGGTTAGTCCACTAGGTTGTCTCAATTAGCCAAAACCAAACATGGAGCTTTCAATCTCCCCCTTTTTGGTAATTGAGGACAACCTTCACAGAGATAGGAATTAAAATCAAGTTTGGATTTGAGATGCTTGTCCAAGCATTTTGATCAATTTTAGAAAAATTGGACAAGTACTACAAACCCTTTTTGATAGTGGTAGCTCCCCCCACATATGTGCTAGATGTTTGGATTGAAGCTTGCACATATGCATGGATTTGAAATTTTGGGAGAGATACAACTATCAAATGATGCTAAAGTATCAAGAGTTAACCTTTGAAGCATGATACCAATTGGAGTTGCATAATTAAGTCCACCCTTAGCACCATGAGTAGCTAGAGAACATAAATACTAGATACCTCGTGAGATCAACATTAGAAGCAAGGCCCTAATACCAATTGATAAACATAAGTCTAGCTATCATCCTATGCATGCTAGTTTTCATTTCATCATTCAAGTACTACAACTAGCATACACCAAGCAAGCATGTATATTGAATTTAAAACTTGTGCAAATGTAAGCATGCACATGACAATGCACATATCAAATACAATCAAGACATGTTCATGAGCTTGCTCCCCCTACTTGTGTGCTCATCAATTTTGTTGATCCCTTTCTATTCTTCAATGTCCAATTGGTGACCATCCTCCCCCTATCTTGACGACTCTTCTCCCCCTTTTTTGTGATTTCTCTCCCCCTTTGTCATCAATTTCCACAAAAGGTATGCACCATCTTTGGTTGGGTTGAAGTAGTTATGGCAAGCCATCGCTTGAAATCAATGGAGATGATCACTTAAAATTGAGGATCACTTGACTTGTGATTTGAGCTAGCTAACTTGCATAAGTAATCTAATTTGGTTTGAACCTTTGGCAAGCTTCTTCACACATCTTTCAGTGGTTATCTTGTCAAAGTTGAATTAGACATTTGTTTGCTCATTTGCTAGATCAAATACTAGGTTTGCATTCTCATGAACAAGTTATATACCACCACTAGATCAATTAAGCATAGAAGTAATAGTGGTACCATATAAGCTTCAAAATCATTTAGCTTTCAATGAATGCTCCTAGTCATGTCTATATGCACTAACATGTCCTTAGCAAGGTATGAATGCATATGCCAAGCAATATTACCTTTGCTTTGTTGAAGGAGAGGCACGTCATATAAATATGTGGGGTGCATTCAAATCATGTTGGAGAAGTCAAGTATGTTCAATTCATTCCTTAGCTTGCAAAGCCTTGACTCATTAATTGGATTGGTGAATATATCGGCAAGTTGATCTTCAGCTTCCACACTCTCAATTGAAATATCCCCTTTGGATTGATGATCTCTAATGAAGTGATGGTAGATATCAATGTGATTTGTTCTTGAATGTTGAACCAGATTGGTGGTGATCTTCATGACACTCTCATTGTCACATAGGAATGACACTTGATTGTACTTGATCCCATAATCTTGCAAAGTTACTCTCATCCATAGCAATTGTGCACAACAACTACTAGCCGGGATGTATTCCACTTCGGCAGTTTAAAGTGCTCCACTATTTTGTTTCTTTGATGACCAAGACACAAGTGACCTTCCCAATAGTTGACATGTGCCCAATGTGCTCTTTCTATCCACCTTGCATCCCACATAATCGGAGTCCCAATATCCAATCAACTCAATGTTTGACCCCTTGGGATACCACAATCCAACATTAGGTGTATGTTTTAAGTACCTCAATATTCTCTTTGTAGCTTTCAAGTGACTTTCCCTTGGCGAAGCTTGAAATCTTGCCCACATGCATACACTAAACATGACATCCGGCCTTGATGCGGTCACATAGAGTAGGCTTCCAATCATAGACTGATACAACTTTGATCCACCATTTCACTTATCCAAGTCCAAATGACCATTAGTGCCCATAGGAGTACGAATTCATTTAGCTTCATCTAGCCCAAACTTCTTCAACATATGTTTGATGTACTTGCCTTGACTCACAAATGTGCCATTCTTCATTTGCTTGATTTGGAGACCAAGAAAGTAACTAAGCTCACCAATCATTGACATTTCAAACTCACTAACCATCATTTCACCAAACTCTTCACAAAAGTCTTGATTAGTTGATATAAAGATGATATCATCAACATAGATTTGCAATACAAACAAGTCCTTGCCAATCTTCTTGGTGAAGAGGATAGTGTCAACCTTTCCCATTTTGAACCCTTTAGAGAGGAGGAAGTCCCTCAATCTCTCATACCATGCTCTAGGTTCTTGCTTCAAACCATATAGTGCCTTCTTTAGCTTGTAAACATGGTTGGGCTTCTTGTCATCTTCAAATTTGGGTGGTTGCTCAACATACACCAACTCATTGATATATCCATTTAAGAATGCACTCTTCACATCCATTTGATAGAGCTTGATGTTGTGGGCACAAGCATAAGCTAATAGGATTTTGCTTCCAATCTTACAACCGGGGCATATGTTTCTCCAAAATCAAGACCTTCCACTTGTGTATAGCCTTGTGCTACTAATCTTGCCTTGTTCCTCACAACTATGCCATCTTGATCTTGCTTGTTCTAAAAGACCCACTTAGTGCCAATCACATTATAAAAGGCCTTTCAACTAGTTCTCATACTTGGTTGCGGGTGAAGTTGTTCAACTCTTCATGCATAGCATTCACCCAATCAACATCCATCAAAGCATCTTCTATCTTGGTTAGCTCAAATGATGATACAAAGGAGTAGTGCTCACAAAATAAAGCCATTCTTGATCTAGTTTGCACACCACTTCTAATATCAACAACAATTTGATCTAGAGGATGATCTCTTGCAATATGAACTGGTTGGAGAACTTGAGATTGATCATTTGCACTTGGTTGGACATTTGATTGATTCACTTGAGATGAACTACCCACTTGTTGATCTTGCACTTGTTGGACTTGAGATTGATCATGAGAATCACTAGCACTTGGTTGATTGTTGATTTACACACTTTGAGGAGGGAGCACTTGATCTTTGTCATCTTCCACATCTATCACTTCTCTAGGCCGAATATCACCAATATCCATATTTTCATTACATTGACCAATTGAATGCCTCTCACATCATCTATGTTCTCATTCTCATCTTGAGAGCCATTTGTTTCATCAAATTCAACATCATGCACCTATTCTACTATACCATGTGTCTTGTTTCAAACTCTATATGCTTTGCTTGTAGTGGAGTAACCAAGCAAGAACCCTTCATCACATTTCTTCTCAAACTTGCTCAATCTAGTGCCTTTCTTGAGAATGTAGCATTGGCAACCAAACACTCTAAAGTATGCAATGTTGGGCTTTCTTCCATTCAATAGCTCATATGGTGTCTTCGTCAATAGCCGGTGACAATAGATCCGGTTGCCACAATAGCAAGCTGTGTTGATTGCTTCTGCCCAAAATGAACCACTCACATTATACTCACTAAACATAGACCTTGCCATGTCAATCAACGTTCTATTCTTCCTCTCAACAAGGCCATTTGATTGTGGAGTGTATTTGGTCAAGAATTGATGCTTGATTCCAAACTCATCACAAAGCTCATCAATTCTTGTATTCCTAAACTCACTTCCATTGTCACTTCTCACTTTTTTGATCCTTGTATCAAACTCATTTTGGCTTCTCTTGACAAATGTTTTGAATATATCAAAGACTTCACTTTTGTCAACAAGAAAGAAGACCCATGTGTATCTTGTGTAATCATCTACTATCACAAAGCCATATTTGTTTCTACCAATGCTTGTATATGTTGTCGACCCAAAGAGATCCATGTGCAACAACTCAAATGCATTGCTTGTGCTCATCATACTCTTGTTTGGATGAGTGTTGCCTACTTGTTTTTCGACTTGATAAGAACTACACAATCTATCCTTCTCAAACTTCACATCTTTGAAGCCTTTCACAAGATCATGCTTGATCAATCTATCCAATTGTTTCATGCCAACATGTGCCAATCTCCTATGCCAAAACCAAACCATGCTTGACTTGGTGAACAAACAAGTTGAGAGTTGAGCTTCACTAGCATTGAAATCCACCAAACAAAGATTTTCATATCTAAACGTTTGAATATCAAATTTGAGCCATCCACACTTATGATCTCCACATCATCAACCCCAAATATGCATTTGAAACCAGGATCACACAATTGTGCCATGGACAATAGGTTGAAGTTGAGAGATTCTACTAGCAACACATTGGAAATGCTCATGTCATTGGATATAGCAATCTTACCAAGCCCCTTGACCTTGCCTTTGCCATTGTCACCAAATGTGATACTATCAAACTCATCATTGCCACTTGCGTTGATTGAATTGAACATTCTTGCATCTCTGGTCATATGTTGAGTGCACCCACTATCAAGCATCCAATGCCTTCCTCCGGCTTTATAATTAACCTACAAGAGAAGATCAATTCTTTTTAGGTGCCCAATTATTTTTGGGTCCTCCAAGGTTAGTGACTAGTCTCTTAGGCACCCAAATAGCTTTCTTCTTTGAGCCCACAATAGGTGCACCAATGAACTTAGCTTTCATAGCATTAACACCCTTGGTACGCAAATAATAAGAATCAAATTGAATGGAGGATACATTAGTATTGTTCTTATTCTTGCAATATTGCTCTACATATCCAACTTGCTTGCATCTATTACAAAACCGACCATTGCCTCTCACAAAACTAGTTTTGGGAGTTGCAAAGGTTGCCTTGCCATTATTGGGGGTATAGCCCAATCCCTCTTTGTTGAGAGAAAACCTTTGGCTACCCAAGTACTTTAGCAAGCGGGCCTCACCACCATAGGCCTTGCCTAAGGCATGAGTGAGCTCATTGACCTATCTTTTGAGGGCCTCATTTTCCACCATAAGTGAGGCATCGCAAGAGAAACCATCACTCATAGGTGAAGTAGTAGTGGATGAGCTACAAGAGGGGTTAGTAGGAGCAACAACAATAGGAGTATAGAATGATTCTTCAATTATATCACAAGTTACTCCTACGCTTTCTATTACAATAGGTTCCTTCTTATCTTGGGCAACAAGAGAAGAGTGAGCCTTTTCAAGCTTCTCATGGGCTTCCACTAGCCTCTCATGAGTAGCATTGAGCTCATCAAAGGATTTCTCAAGAGCTTGATGCTTCTTGTGCAATTCTTTAAATTCCTTTCTCTTCTTGTCCATGTAAGAGTGAGCCTCTTGCAATAGCTCCATGAGGTCCTCCTTTGAGTACTCCTCATCATCCTCACTCTCACTATCTCTCTCATCATCAGATTGTACCTTAGTGGCCTTGGCCATGAAGCATGTCGATGGAGCATCAAATTGAGGAGGCTTGTTGTTGATAGCAATACTAGCAATAGCCTTCTTCTTGGTGGTCTTCCTCTCATCATCACTATCATCATCATCATTATCACTAGAGGAAGCATCACTATCCCATGTTACACAATAAGAATGACCCTTATTCTTTTTCTTGAAGGCCATCTTCTTATCCTTCTTGTCCTTTTTTCCATTCTTCTCATCATCATCATCACTATTATAAGGATAATCCGCAAAGAGATGATCCTTGCTCTTGCATTTGAAGCATCTTCTAGGTTCTTCCTTGTTCTTGGAAGATGCCTTTCTTCTCCTAGCACCATAGCCCTTCTTCTACATGAATTTGCCAAATTTCTATGCAAAGAGAGCCATTTCTTCATCTTCATCATCACAAGCACTTGAGCCTTCATCATCGCTTGGCTATTTTTTCTTTTGCTTGCCCTTGCTCTTGGATGATGATGCAGCTTTGAATGCCACAATCTTCTTCTTCTCTTCTTCTTGGCTAACCCCATCCCTTTTCACATGGTATGTGTCTTGAGTGACCACATCACCTAGTACTTGGTTTGGAGTCATGTTCTCCAATCCATCTCTCACAAGAATAGTGACCAATGTGTCAAACCTTGGAGGCAAGCATCTCAAGAATCGGTGGGAGAAGTCCTTGTCTTCCACTTTCTCACCCAAGCTCTTTAGATCATTAACAATCACTTGGAGCCTATAGAACATCTCTGGAATGCTTTCTCCCTCTTGCATCTTGAAGCTTGTCAACTTGTCCTTGAGAATATACAATTTTGCTCCTTTGATCGCTTTTGCGCCCTCAAATAATTCTTCTAGTCTCTTCCACACATCATGAGCAAACTAAAGATGCTTGATTTGCTCAAATATCTTGACATGAATAGCATCATACAAAGTGTTGATAGCAATGTCATTGAATTGGAGCTTCTTTTCTTCTCTTGGAGGGGAGTGTGCCGCATCGGCAATCTCAATCTTTGTTTTCACAATCTCCCAAATCTTTCTATTCATTGATTTCAAGTGTGTGGACATCTTTTTCTTTCAATAATCATAGCTTGTCCCATCAAATAGAGGTGGCTTGTCAATATGATTGATTTGAGCCATTGTTACACCGAAGCATGTTAAACCTCAAATAAATGGTGACCACAGCTCCGATACCACTTGATAGGATCTAAATGGCTAGAGGGGGGTGAATAGCCTAATTAAAATTCTACAGGACACTAGAACAAATTGGTTAGACAATAAGATGGCAAAATAGCAATTTGCTCTAGCTCTACTTTCACAACAAGCAAGCCACCTACACAAAGCTAGTTGCTATGATCACTAAGGTTGATTCTCACACAATTAAACATGCTAGCAACTAATTCTACACTAGAGAGCAAGCTAGGGAACTAATTACAACTACTTATCACTACAAGCTACTCTACTAGCTAGGCAAGCAAACACACCCTACACAAGTGAACTACAAAATGTAATGCTGAAGATAGAGGGGGTTTTATTGAACTGGGCAAGTGACAATATGAATACCAATGACACAATTGACACCAAGATTTATCCCCGTGGTTCGGTTGCTTGTCTGCAACCTAAGTCCATGTTGTGTCAAGACTCTCACTTGGTGGCTCATGTGCGGATAGGCATCACAGGCCTAGTCCACCACTTGGGCGCTGTAAGAACCAACACAAGAGAGGCTACACAAGCCACGATTCCACTAGAGTTGCCTTTCGTGATCTCCCATGGGGAATAGGCCCAAGAACCCCTCACAATCACCATGATCAGAGCCAGTAGAAATCACCAATGCTGCTCAATGATCCTCCGCTCCAAGCCATCTAGGTGGTGGCAACCACCAAGAGTAACAAGAAAACCCATAGCTCACATGATCAGAAGTGCCACTAGATGCCTCAACTCTAAGAAAATGCACTTTGGATCACTCCCAAATCTCACAAAGATGATGAATCAATGAAGGAGATGAGTGGGAGGTGTTAGGCTAGTCTTGCAATGTATCAATGAAGGAGATGAGTGGGAAGTTGAAGAAGAGGTAGGAGCAGAAGATGAGCCCACTGATGACCTTGGTCAGGCCATTCACGATACACAGAGAGACTATGAAAGTGAAAAGGAGAGGATCAAGTTACAGCACATGTTAAAGGATCACAGGAAATTGTTGTACCCAAATTGCGAAGAGGGGTAGAAAGAGCTAGGTACCACACTAGAATTGCTGCAATGGAAGGCAAAGAATGGTGTATCTGACAAGGGATTTAGGGAGTTACTGAAACTCATAAAGAAGATGCTTCTAAAGGATGATGAATTGCCCACCACTACATATGAAGCAAAATAGGTTGTCTGCCCTCTAGGATTAGAGGTGTAGAAGATACATGCATGTCCTAATGGCTGCATCCTCTACTACGGTGAGGAGTACAAGAATTTGGATGCATGCCCGGTATATGGTGCATTGCGGTATAAGATCAGATGACAAGACCCTTGTGATGTTGAGGGAGAATGCCCTAGGAAGAGAGTTCCTTCCATGGTGATGTGGTATGCTCCTATAATACCATGCTTGAAACGTTTGTTTAGAAACAAAGAGCATGCCAAGTTGATGTGATGGTATAAAGAAGATCATAAGGTAGATGCTATGTTGAGACATCCCGCTGATGGGTCCCAAGGGGAAAATCAATAGAGTATTCCCGGAGTTTGCAGAGGATGCAAGGAACTTAAGGTTTGGTTTAAGTACGGATGCCATGAATCCTTTCGGGGAGTAGAACAATAGTCATAGCACTTACCCTATGACTCTATGTATCTACAACCTTCCTCCTTGGCTATGCATGAAGCGTAAGCTCATTATGATGCATGTGCTCATCCAAGGCCCAAAGCAACCTGACAACGACATTGATATGTACCTAAGGCCATTAGTTGAAGAACTTTTATTGTTGTGGAGCAAAAAAAGGTGTACGTGTGTGGGATGAGCACAAAAAGGAAGGCTTTGACCTACTAGCATTGTTGTTCATAACAATCAATGATTGTCCTGCTCTTAGTAATCTTTTAGGACAGACAAACAAGGGATATAAGGCCTGCACGCACTGCTTAGATGATACTGAAAGTATATATTTGGATAAATATCAGAAGGTTGCATACATTGGCAGTCATATTTCTTCCTATCAGGCATACCATAAGAAAGAAAGTCTGGCATCCCAGAATGAGAGGCAAACAATTTAAAGATCAGGCAGATCACTAGACGAAGCTTATGCACCGTAGTTGTGAGAATGTATTCGATATTGTCAGGGATCTAGAAGTAGTCTTTAGCAAGGGACTTGGCAGCCAACCTATTACAAATGATGCTAATGGACATGCACCCATATCAGGCAGAAGAAGTCTATATTTTGGGAGCTACCCTATTGGGAAGTCCTAGAGGTTTGCAACACAATTAACGTGATGCACCTGATGAAGAATCTTTGCGTGAACCTACTAAGCTTCATGGGTGTGTATGGGAAACCAAAAGATACACTGGAAGCATGGTAGGACCTACAACATATGAAAGAATGAGACAACCTGCATCCAAAGAAGAAAGATAAAGGATGCCATTACTTAAGTCTTGCTAACTACACTCTTGGGAAAGAAGAGAAGGAAAGCATGTTTGAAAACCTGAGCAGTATCAAGGTCCTGTCTAGCTTCTCCTCAAATGTAAAGGGGACAATAAATATAGTAGAGAAGAAATTCTTAAACCTAAAGTCCCATGACTGCCATGTGCTTATGACACAATTGCTTCTGGTTGCATTGAGAGGGATTCTACCAGAAAATGTTCGATTAGCCACTGTGAAGCTATGTGCATTCCTCAACACAAATTCTTAGAAGGAAATTGATCTAGACAATCTACTAAAGGTACAGAATGACGTGGTTCAATGTCTTGTCAGCTTTGAGTTGGTGTTCCCACCATCCTTCTTCAATATTATGACACATCTCCTAGTTCACTTAGTCAAAGAGATTGGTATTTTTGGTCCTGTATTCCTACACAATATGTTCCCCTTTGAGATGTTCATGGGAGTACTAAAGAAATATGTTCACAACCATGCTCGGCTAGAAGGAAGCATCTCCAAGGGCTATGGAACAAAGGAGGTCATTGAGTTTTATGTTGACTTTATTCCTGACCTTAATCCGATTGGTGTTCCTCAATCATGGCAAGAGGGGAGACTAAGTGGAAAGGGCACACTAGGAAAGAAAGCAATAATTAGTATGAACGAAAATTATGTCCATAAAGCACACTACACGATTCTACAATAATCCTCCTTGGTGGCTCCGTATATCGAGGAACACAAGAATATTCTAAGCTCTAAATTCCCGGGGAAGCCTGAGGCCTAGATTATGTGTTGACACATGGAAACTTAAGTGGTTGGTTGCGAAAACATCTCATGGGTATTGAAACCATTGACCAACAACTATACTTATTGTCTAGGGGACCATCTTGGAATATCTGGACATTCCAAGGGTACGCGATAAATGGGAATACATTTTACACGATAGCCCAAGATAAAAAGAGCACCAACCAAAACAGTGGTGTCCGCATAGATGCCACAGAAAGCAATAGGAAAAAGGAAACACATTATGGTTATATAGAGGAGATATGGGAACTTGACTATGGACCTTCTTTTAAGGTCCCTTTATTTCGGTGCCAATGGGTGAAGTTGACCGAAGGGTGGTAAAAGTGGACCAGCTATAGAAAATGACAACAGTGGACCTCAACAATCTTGGGTATAGAGACAAACCTTTTATCCTAGCTACGGATGTGGCTTGGGTTTTCTATGTGAAGGACATGTCTATAAAATCGAAGAAAGGGAAAAATAAGTCAAATGATGAGCCAAAGCGCCACATAGTTCTTTCATGGAAAAGAAACATCGTGGGAATCGAGGACAAGTCAGACATGTTTGAAGATTATAATAAGTATTAAGAAATTCTGCCCTTCATAGTGAACATTGACCCAAACATCCTATTAAATAATGAGGACGCTCTATGGTTACGGTGCGATCATAACCAAGGGACATATGTCAAGAAGAAGTTTATTAGTGTTCCCACTTGATGGTGATGTTTAATAATGTATTAAACCTATTATGTAATAATTGTGAAGTGAAAAC
The DNA here is from genome assembly GCF_019320115.1 of Miscanthus floridulus. Taxonomy (NCBI): domain Eukaryota; kingdom Viridiplantae; phylum Streptophyta; class Magnoliopsida; order Poales; family Poaceae; genus Miscanthus; species Miscanthus floridulus. Next base: position 35,941,922 of record NC_089582.1, read on the forward strand.
TCATTATTTATGTTAATGCAATGTAAAAGCTCAATATTGTTTAGGATATTTGTGTATCCTTGGTTTCTTTGACTTGAGACTTGAGTTTTTGGCACGCTAAATAAATGTTAGGGGTATTTCCATCAAAATACTCATTATTCATATTAATGTGATGGAAAAACTCATTAAATGTTTAGGGTTTAGGGCTTATGGTAAAGAAAAGACACACAAGAACTAAATGTTTGGGGTATTTCCGTCAAAATGATCATTAGTGACATTAATGTGATGAAAAACTCATTATTCACATTAATGTGATGGAAAAACTCATTATTTACGTTAATGTGATCGGAAAAACACAGTTCATGTTGAAAAACAATAATTTAAAACATTTTATTTAAGTACTACATTTTTGTATTATCAAAATGGTAATTACAATTTACAGCATGTTAAATATTTATAGGATAAAACAAAAGAATTTAAGTTACAAATTTTTATTGTGTATATCAAAGCAAAACAAAGCCAACAAATTTGTTTTGCAATTTTTGGACTTATAATTTATTTACTAGGCAACTAACAATTGTCAGCCTATTTATAAAGGAAATAAAACCAAAACTGTAGTATGCAAATTCCGCGCGGCAAAAGAAATTGCTGCCCACCTTTAGTCCCGGCTGGTAGAATCCACCCAGAACTAAAGGTTGGCCGCAATTTCGTGGCCCGCACCAGAAATGACCTCTAGTCCCGGGCAGAGCCATGACCCGGGAGTAAATGACCTTTCACTACTAGAAATCTGCACATCTATGATGAAAATCTTAATGACGAATCAAAAACTGTCATAGAAGATCAATTTCTATGACGAATTGTTTTGGTTTGTCATGGATCATTGGCGACAGTCCTCTAGCCCTGCTATTTATGACGAAATCAGATATTGTCACAAAAATTCATCATTGAACGACACAGGGTTTCGTCTCAGATCACACACGTAACTATTTTAGCTCATCTGTGATGACCTGCTTTAGAACTATGACGACTAGTACTTCATCATTGAACTAATTACCCATCTGTGATGAATGGTTTTCAAACTGTAACGAACAACACTTCGTTATAAATCTTCGCACAGTCCTTTCCCCATCCGACGTGTACCTGTGGGACCTACAATCACTCATCCATGATGAACAGTTTTAGAACTATAACAAACACCATTTCATCATAAGTCCCGTACCACTTTAATCTATGGGACCCGACAGCTTGCGTGTCACTTTTACCATGGGTGCCACCGGGGTTTCATTTCAAAAAAGCTCGGATACCTAGGAGTCAAACCCAGGACCTAGACAAATGAATGGAACATCTTTACCACTGCACTAGACGCATGGCTGTGTTGATATCTCTTTGGAGTCTTTATATTATTCATTCTCTGTGTGGATGCCCTATAGATTGACCTAAATTGGCTATCCCCTGCATGTGGAAACAGATTTGTACCCGCTAGACTTGCGGTGGTAGTGGCGGAGGATCCCCGGTCTGCTGTGGTGGCTCAGGTGTCCTTTTAGAGGCTAGGCGGCGAGGCTTTCATGATGCAGCGCGGTGGCATTAGCGACGCGTCGGGTGTGTGCCGTGGTAGAGGCGACATATTCGATCCGCAGGTCTTCTTTCTTGCCTTTTCTTATTCGCTTCATTATTTGGTCCTTGCTTCAAATTGTGCTATACATGTATTATTCTAGCGCTGGTAGTGCATGGGTGTTGTCCCATGGTTGCCTACCATTCAGCAATACTGATTATGTTATGGAATTCTTTTCTGAGAGCTATTAGAGATCTGGTTAGGCCAATGATGATGAAAAGAACTAGGAGGTGGCACTGGTTGATTTTTTGCTGATGTCCTAGTTTTCTGCATATGTTCAGTGTTCATACTGTAAATGCCTATGTGCAACTAGACCTGTTAATTTTCAAGTGCTTGCTTGATTATACCAATATGTCTAGGCAAACAAATAGGCCCTTTGCTTCTACATTAAACTATTTTTCTGTCCAGTGCTTGCTTGATTCTATATTCCTGTTCCGTATGCTTCAGTGCCACCAGTGAGTCCTTATGGTATTTTGAACTTGTAACATATCGGAGGCCACATTTTTGTGCCAATGTCTACATGGTTGTTGGATGTATTTGGATGCAGCTCATATGTTTGCTTTCTGTGTCTTCTCCTTGTTGACAACCAAGTTATCTATTTGGTTCCAAACAAGAGGAAGGCATCGAAAGCAAATCACTGCATTGTGTCCATCATTCACATGACTGAGGCCACTAATGTTTAAGCTGCACTTGTTGCTACTGATGTGATTGATGATCACTACCACTTGTTCACTGACATTCTACTTATGAAAACTGAGGCAGCTTATTTGGGTTGTGCAGATTTGAGATGAATCCATGCCATGTTGTGTTTAATGGCCATCGGCTAGGAGTTTACTACAACTGGCCTGACTGCCAGGACCAAGTTCATAGGTTTCCTGGTGCTTCTTATAAAAAGTACAACTCTTATGAAGATGGAATTGCTGCCTTCAACTCAAGAACCAACTCAAATCCACCCTTGGTTGTTGATGATGACTTCTATCTTCAAAAACTAATAGTTGCTCGACCCTCTTTTTTCTTCAAAACTGTTATAATAGTCATCCTCTTAATCTATGTCTATCTCCTATGGAAGAAGCTGAGCTCGTGTACTGATTGTAAGTGTGATGGTTAGACTTAATTTAGCTAAAATTGTAATGGTTATAGCTCCATTAACTATAGTAATGAAGCTTTGGTTAAAACTGCTACTCTAGTTTGAGTTATATATATATCTATGTGCTACTACTCTAAATTTAGATGTGGCCGTACCATGAACATTGTTAATGGTTGTAAAGTTGCATTTTGGTATGAGTTGTGGACTTCACTGATGGATCTTTGTTGGATTATTTTCCTCTTTAGTGATTAGCAGAGCAGTAAATAAGACCTCACTATCTTACTTATGTTCCCTTGTTCTTGTAGTCATTAGCAGAGCAGTAAATAAAGATGAATTTGATGTGTCTCATGTTGCTTTTGATGTATCTTCCTTATGTTGGGAGTTGGGTGTTGGGACATACATGTTACTCTTTCCTTATGTTGTTACTCTTCCTTATGTATCTTCCCTTGCATTTTATGTCATAGATGTTTTTATTCTTTTCTATAAAGTTAGTCAAACTTAAAATAGTAAAGGACACAGTAACAAGCATCACAACAAAATGAGAAAAAACTATAGAGGCAAAGACACCATATACTGTCAGACGCATTCAAATGTATAGAGGTCGAACATTCTTGCGTGTGCAGTAACATTTGAACACCAATGGCTCCTCTGTTCAACAAAGATTGACACGGACATACATATATTAGCAAGGATTCATCGTACATGAGGTCAACCAAACAATACATGACTTCACAAGCCATGGACATTAGAATTCCTTACACACAGCATGCTTCAACCACTACACTAGTACATTAATCATTTCCACCAACATAAGTTAACATCAGTCACATATTCAAACAAAATAAACAAACCCTGATCATTGACTACTACTACTAGTGTTGTTGCTACTGCTACTAATACTGTTGCTGCAGCTACTACTGCCACTAGATAAGTGTTTGGTTCACCAACCCTAGCCACACAACAAAATCTAATGCCTGGGTGCGTGGACAACGAACAGGAACCAAAGCATAGAAAAGTTCAATGTTGTTGAAACGGTTTGGGCTTGTTGAGATAGTTGAGGTCATAAGGACTTTCGATCAAGTTGAGACAGTGAGCTCGAGTGAAAATGGCACAATCTCCACTAACATCGACACTATAGTCAGAGAGCTGACGAGCATCCGCAACAGTGCTACAGAGCACAAAGATTTCTCCAAAATCATGGTCTTCACAACTCTGATAAAGCATTGTTGCCCCACAACCTCACGAATAGCTGCTTCAACGATTAGGCATCACGTAGCTCGATCACGTACATGACGTGCCCAAGTCACAAGCAACCTATTTTGTTCTCTTGGCTCCACACCTAGCTGCCAAAACACATCGTTTGTTGTAGAGTACACATCCGTGGTATGGTAACTAGTTGCCATTTGTAAACATGATTTTAGTTGGAATAAATGAAAATCAAGGGAAGGGGGGAGCAATGAGGTTAGCAGGCACAATAATAAGTTCATACAAATAGTATGGTCTAGTATGAAGCACATTACCTTTATCTAGAACCTCAAACCAGCAGGGAACGCGATTGGGGAAATGCAAATGGGTGAGGGAAGGGGAAGCCAGTAGGTAGGTGACTGATGCAATGCTATGGGATGAGGGAAGGGGGATGCTCCTTTCATATAGACCTTGCACAGTTAACAAGAGTGAAGTGAATGCCGTAGGAAAGCTGGACACATGAAGTGAACTGAGAAAAAGAGGTTGTGACCGCCATGACACGCTTGAGACTTGAATGCCTAGTGCGGTTGCGATAGGTCTTTTCTATACTTATTTGACTCCAATCCAAGCAATCACAACAGTCAAGGGGCAGACGGATTGCTATGACATTCAAAACTAATGACACTTTATACCATCCTACGAGATGAAATATACAGCGGGCATACTTTCTTGTGTTTGCAGTAAAATTTCAATAGCCATGGCACATCCATTCTACATTAGATCGAGGTGAGACTTGTTCAGATGAACTCCTTGCTGCATGGTTCTTGCAAGTTCAACAAAATTTTATCAAAGACACAAGTTGGGTTCAGCATAGATCAAAGCCACTCATGACTACTAGTACTACTGATACGTGTTTTGTTCAAGAAACCGAGGCACAAAGCAACCCTTGCACGGTTGCCAAGAGTGAATTGATTGTAGGAGGAAAGCTTCTATAGTTCTTTCACTCCAATCATTCACAATAGCAGAGGGGCAGACTAAAGAGTGAAGGGGAGTTGCTCTTGCTTCCATAAGCAATTTCTCTTGCTTCGTTTTGCAGAGGCAGCAGCTAGCTAGAGATGGCCACATGGTTTCATAGGTCATGATCATCTACACTCCCTCGGCAGTGGTTGAAGATGCCGCTTCAGGAATTCAACTACCTTACTACTTCATGCATGCAGCCACAACCGGTGTAGCTGCTATTTGTAACACAACCGATTAGGCAAAAGTTCTACTCACAGCTCTGTACCAGAGTTAAATGTCTGGGCCGATCAAATTTACACTGCTCGAGCCAATGAGACGTTTGCATGGGTGGGTGGTATGGCTTTGCCACGTTGTGTCAATCGAACGGGTCGTGAGGCGATGTCAACCCTGCTACAATAGCCTGCTGATGCCACCCATGCACGCACACCTACACAGGAATCCAGGAGCCTACAAGACGAATGGCCACCGCATGTTGTTCCTCTTCACTCTACTATCTTGGTAGTCAAGATTTCAAACGGTCATAACTTTTGTGATCCTATGAAGTATAAAGTGCGGTCCAATCCAAGCAGTCACAGCAGTCGAGGGGCAGACTATAGAGTGAAGAGGAGTTGCTTCAATTTCTCTTGGTTGGTTTTGCATAGGCATGGAGTAGCTAGCTAGAGATGGCTACATTGGTTTTATAGAGGCATGGAGCAGCTAGCTAGCCTCTTTATGAATCCAACTACTAATAAAGACGTATAGTACCTTTCATGCATGCAGTCACAGCCAGTGCAGCTGCTGTTTGTAGCACAGTAGATCAGGTAAAAGTTCTGCTCGTACTCCTTGATGCATGGTTCTTGCAAGTTCAACGAAAATAAGATGAGTTGGGTTCAACATGGCTCAGTAATGTATAGTGTCCGACGAGATCAAATGTACGACGTTCGAACTTTCTTGCATATGTTGTAAAATATGAATAGCTATGTGGCTCCTCCATTAAGCATTAGATCAAAGCAAGACTTGATCGAATGAACACCGTTAGCATATTACAGATCAGAAAGAGAACCAGAAAGAAATCTATAGGCAGAAGCAACCAACAGGGGCTAGAAACCAATTACCAAATGACCTGAGCTACACCATGCTCAATAGAGTTTAACCTATCTAATACAAAGTTCAACAAAAGTTAACACAGACATGCAAATATGAGTTCACATATTTGCAAGGGCATCCCACAGATCAAACCTAGTCATGACTACTAGTACTACTGATACATTAACACAGATCAAGGGTTGAGGTGGGGGTGTAGGATCTGATCCACATTCACCTTCTCTAAGATGGCATTGGCAGCCAGCTCGAGTCTCTTGACCAGATCCTTGACCTCATTGTCCTCCGATCCCAACAGAAAACCCTACTCCACCTCTCAAATGTTCACCGCCGCACCAAACTGAAGCTGGGCAGTGGCCAGCGCCGTGGCAGCCCCTTGAAGACTGGCTTCTGACACCATGGCTTGAAGGCACTCCTCTATGGTGATCGGATTGTCCACTGTCTCCACAGGGAAGGCAGCGTCATAGGTGGCAATCACATTGGCAAGCAGGTTTTGGACCACTGCCTTGATGGCCACCTTGTCGTCTTGCGCCTGGGTAGCCACCTTCTTGGCATCAGCGGCTTCCTGGTAGGCAATGCCAAGTGTAGGGCACATGGCCTTCAGCTCATCGCGTAGCTTGTCTATGTCTAGACTGGCCCCTAAGTACAAGTCTCCGACCACTTGGTAAGCCCTCCATAACTTACAGTATTCTTTATCGTTTGACGATTCATCACCAGAGGCCTGTGCGGGGACAAATGGGCTTGGCGATGGTGAGCGGCAATGGGATGGCTCTCTGGCACCACTGGGGCAAAGCCGCATGATTGTGGGCGGCGTCACCATGGAGAAAGCGCTACACAATGCAAGCCAAGTTCAAGACTAGAGGATAAGGGGGAGAGCGATGTGATTGAGAAGCCAAACAACTTACTGGACTGTCTGATTCAGCTAGGCATGGAATCATGGGTGGTTGCCCCCATCAGGGGATGCTTCCCAACACCACTTTTCGAGCGTGACCATAGACGAAGAACGACCTAGCTCTAGGGCCAACGAGGCTCGGGATGCCATCGTGCCCATGTCCACCTAATGAGTAAGTAGGCAATTTCCAAATACTAGTTAAATTAAGCAGCATGAACACAAATACTAGCATGAGCATTGCTTGCATACTCTAGTTAAATGAAGAGAAACAACATGGACAGTGGTACTAGAAAAAACACCTCGTAAGATGGAACTGGTGGGTTTGAGACCTCACTAATGAGAGGACCATCTGTTGGTGGAGGATGGCCTGCATGGAAGGCCTCTAGGGCCTCCTCCCACACCATGATCCTACATGTACACTCCCATAACTATCTTCACAAGTTGGTCTAGGTCCTCCTCGCAGATGGGGACACTCGACTCGATTGTAGGGTTCGTTGGGCCCTAGAACTCCCACTAGGGATGGTGCCTCATCTTCAAGGGGAGGACCCGATGGTCGAAGAAGGTACGGATCACCCTCGGCCCTATCAGGCCCATGTCCTTTAGGTTCTTGATCGCATTCAATAACTAGGGCACATCCTATAGGGATGGTGGATCTGACCACGATTCTGGCATATCACCACGCAGTGGGTTAGGAGAATAAGACGACAGCGGCGGCCACACATTGGGGACATAGAGCCACCTCTTTTCCCACCCCATGTCCATGGAAGGGTAGCGGCCAAGGATCAGGTACCTCTCCTCCCATCCAGGATGAAGTTGGATCAAGGCGTCCCCCATTCAAGGATGACAAACCCCCTCCCCACGAGCGCTGAGCAAACCACTTGAAATAAAAACCTCCATAGCTAATAATGGGCAGGGATTCCCAGGAAGCCCTCGCACAGCATGATGAAGATGGAGAGGTGGAGGATCCCTTCTAGGGTCAAGTCATGGAGGTGGAGCCCATAGTAGTAGAGCAACCACATGAGTAAGGGGTGCGTCGGCAGCCCAAACCCAAGATAGTGGAAATGGGCGAAAGAGACCACCTCATTCTACTTCGGCCTCGGCTGCACTTCGGTTCTCGCCGGGCCTCTCCACCCGTATGCTTTGGTGGTGTTCGGGATCACCGCCCTCTATCACATCTAGTCGAACGACGCTCGATCAATATACAACATCGTCCACTCCGTCATGGTCCTCGAAGGAGGCGTCGGCGGCGCAAAGGGCACAATAGGGTGGAGGGCAAAAGCTTTGGGATGGAAGCAGGGGCTCTAGAGAGGGATGGTAGATGATCGCAGAAGGCAGCAGGTACCTTCCCTTTTGCGCCCTTGTCTCTACTGTTATAGTTTGGGGGCCATGGAACCACCCCACACCCCACGACCACCGAGACGTTTGCGTGGGTGGGCAGTTCGGCTTCGCCCCGTCATGTTAATGCGACAGGCCGGGAGGCGACGTCTCCGCATGTCGTTCATCAATATTATCTGGGTAGTCACGATTTCAAACTACCGAACCTTTTGTGATCCTATGGTAAACCACCTTATCGCTCCACTAGTGTCCAGCTAGTAGAAATTTTAAAGGTTCGGTCTATCTATAGGATGCAAAAAAAATTCAACAGTTGTGCATCCGTCCTTTGATGGTTGCAATCCCCATGGCGTCGTTCAGTTATATGGGAATGATTCCCAACCGCACAATTCATTCATAAATTTGTAGTAGCCCCAATGCACCCTCAATTGAGCCACAACCATGCAGCAGTTATGGATCATTACCCATCTAGTGTTGGGAACTACGTACCACTGATCAACCCCAATCTGAATTCAACTATAAAAGTGGTCATAATTTGACCAAATATAAAAAAACTCAATGTAATAAGTTAAGACTGAAGTATATGAAGTATGAAAGAAATAAAGGAAGATAAATATAGTTGCACCAACATAAAAACTTCATTCCATTTTATACAAAAGTACATTACATAGTATGTTTCTAATGTCTAATAAAACTCATCTTACCAAGGAGACTCATGTCAAATGGTCGATGAATTGCAATCAGTCGATCAACATGAGTGAACACGACAGAGTCTCCTCCCACAAACACAGTAACACTCATAAGTCTATTCATTTGCTTGAAATTCCTAACACGGAGAAAAATCTCGCCACTATCATAGTCTTCAACAACTCTAACAAAGCAATCTCAACCAAGCATATAACAAACTATAGCTTCAACAATGATCCATTGGGGCTGTGTATCAACATGATGTCCCCAAGCAACAAGCACCCCTTCTATGATACTATTGGTGGTCCTTAACTCATATTTTCAATCACCAACCTTTACATAAAATCAATCCAGACAAGCACCAAACTTAATAAATTGGGTTTCTACTAATGAATTTGATGAATTTTGGTGAGTTGTTCATTTGTAGGACACATACGTGGAATACATGGAAAAAGAGTCAAAGTGTGCAACCAGAAAAGCGTAAATGCAGACTCTACACAAACAAATAAGAAGAAGGCCTGCTCACCTATTGAATTTGGGCCTCAAACCCACCAAAGCACACTCTAGGCCCATCATGCAACCCACCAGGCAAAGGCGATGGTGAGGCGGCCCAGCTAGGGTGCGGCCACACCGCCAGTGGTGCCCCTCAAGCCCACCTTCACCGAGGCGGTTCCATTATGGCCAAGGAGGACGGTGCGGGGCGAGATGCTAGGAATATCGTTCTACAACTACCTAACACACTACTATATAAAGAGAAGGATGCCTCCCCCCACCACACACACAACACAAGAGAGCAAGAAGAGAAGAAGAGCTTCATTCCTACTTAGCTTCTAGCTAGAATTAGAATAGGGAGTGAGTAAGAGAAAAGTTGGAGTATCGGAGTGTCAGCTACCTCTACTTCTTGTACTTGGTGAACCTTGTACATCGAGTGGAAGGAGTGCCGGAATTGTCGTCTTCCTCTACACTTGTACCTCTATGAACTAAATACTACTTGGAGTATAAGGTTTGTGTTTATATTTAGTGGTGAGTTCTACTTTACGTTAGTCTTGTTTACTATTTTCTTGCGGGATAGTCATTCATCCTTGTTGCAAATACTCTAGTAGAGGGCCCTGATAGAGAGAGATAACCCTACACAACACTAGAGTAGTAGCTGATAGTGTAGATGTGGTGTCTTGGCTAGAGGCTACCTTTGTTTGCCTCATTCCCCATGGTTGAGGGGTAGGCGGCAAGTGGTGACAGCCCTATCCGTCCCTCGTAATCCCCCACATTTGGGTTTGGCGTAGAGTTGTAGGCCAGGATCGCCTGGCAGACCAGGTTTGCTCTGGTGCCTAAAGCAAGTCTTAGTGACCAAAGCTATCTTAATTTAGGACCTCTATCCTTAGAAAACCTCACTACCCAAGCTATCTTTCTTCTTGTTATCTTAGGTGAGCTAGCTAAGAGATTTTTACAACACCGTTCCCTGTGGAAAATACGATACCCTGAATACTTTCAGGTGAAGTGCTATGACGGTATATCCGTGCGCTTGCGGATTCCTTCTACATTCGTTAAGAAATACCAACAAGCATTTCTAACATCGTTGCCAGGGAACGGTTGTCGTTTTATCTCCGAACCTAGTTCTATCGTGTATCCTTTATTTTCACCTTTCTTTTTGTTTTAATCTTTTCCAATGGAGCATCAAACCATTCAACAACTTTCTGCTCCAAAGGGCCAGTTCTTAGAGCCACCATAATCGTCGAAGCCAATCATATCTTCTAGCTATGAACTCAGTCCTAGCTTTATAGCCATAGTTCAGGAACAAACCTTCTCAGGTTTAGATTATGAAAACCCATATCATCACCTATGGGAGTTTGAGCAACTCTGTGCATGCCTAACAATTTTGGGCATGTCACAAGAAACACTTCGGTGGAAGTTGTTTCCCTTCTCTCTTGATGAGAGGGTGAAATAATGGTATGCCCACAACATAGGGAAGGTAAATGGAGATTCAGTGGAACAGATTTTATCTCGTGTTCTTCCCTATATCTTGAATTACTGCCCTACGATAAGAGATCCTCAACTTGCACCAAAGTGAGAAGGAAACCATAGGTGCAGCCTGGGACAGATTTTCAATCCTAACACATTCTGGCCCAGACTTGTCTATACCAAAACCATGTGTTGTTACAACACTTTTGGTTAGGGCTTGGCAAGGAATCTTCCCTACAGCTTGATATCGCTGCCGGAGGTTCGTTTACTCATAAAACTACAGCGGAAGGAGAATATCTTTTAGATCGCATTTTAGAGAACACACCTCCCCTGGAACCCCTCCATGTAGAGCCTAAGTCAAGCCATGAGGAAGTCTCTTCGGCCGAGGCCGAACCTATAACTCCTATCCAGAGACCCTCTCCCAAACCAAAAACTCTAGAGGAAGATTTCCGACCTTTGAACTTTCCATTTTTCAAGGACAAACTTCTTGAAGATTATGGAAATACCTTGACATATTCTTTCCAAAAGAAACCACCAGTTCCCATCACTCCTCTTGACCCACTAGACAAAGAATTCCTTAGGGAACCTGTCAAAGGAGTTGATAGCCATCATGAGCAGAGAATGGTAGAAGAAGCGGAGCTTTCTTCTGAAGAAATTCAGATTCACACCCCTTCTTTAACCATTCAATGCAAAATTTGTGGGTGTGGGATTATCACAGAACCGACCAATCATTTTGCATAAAAGCAATTGACTCATTGTATAGTTACAATTTCTTTATCAAGTTAATTATAACTATCCATTTCTAGATTAGCAACTATCCTGTGCCAAACATGTGGTATATCATTTAAAAGCATACAATAGTAACCATAGCAGGTATTGTACTTCCATATTCATTCGAACCATCATGTTCCATAACACAGTTACTACGCTGTTGGGACTAGCCAAGTTTCTCACTATCCGGGAGAGATGGCGATTCGAATCGATTTCAACTAGCTGGGAATTTATTCCTAACACAAACCTAGGTCTACCAGCCACGATAGCCTTAGGTCACCTTTGGTACAACTCAGGTACACATTTCGCGGGTCCGTACCGTGCCGCACAATCTGGAACACCAAATGCCAGGATGCTCAGGCCAAGCCTGCCCTTGGGCTCAGTCTGATCATTCCCCGGAAGGAGCGCACAACAGAACGGGTCCCGGCCTGAGTTGAATTACTCGGCTTCGCGGTCGGAACGAGTTATCCGGCCAGCTAAGTGAGAGGCATGCGTTCAATCTTGTCAGAAGCGCCAACAACGTACGGTCCTTAATCGACACAGACGGGGATAAATCCACACCCAAGACCTCCATGTCTTGTTGCTTCTCTATCGACATCCCGCCCGGTCTCGATTTTCTTTTACCCCATGGTTCTGTTCCACGATAGCAAATATAGCCAACCGTGCTCCGGTATCCACCTATATCTCGCAGGTGACAGGACATCACCCGACTTCTACCGGTCTAAGCATGGCTAAGCATTTATTCGATCCTGGACCTATACTGGTTAAAGGTGTAATATCTGGACAAGGAATTCATATGCATCAAGTGGTTCCATTCAACTCTTATAACCTAATGCATCAATCATAAGTACTTAAGTAAACATTTGTAAATTACTGGGAGACTTAGAATGCTCCGAGGCTTGCCTCGCAGAAAGGAAGTAGGGTGGTGGTCAGGACACTCCGGAAGCTCTTCAGGGTTCTGCTCCACGCCTTCGGGAGCTACGGCTTGCGGATTCTTCTGCTGGTCCCCTTCCTCTGCTTCTTCGAATTCCAGCAACGTTATCTCTTCCTCCGATCCTAGATGCATGAATATGGCATAAGTATTACGAATGCATATATGTTAACAAGTGCATCATGTTTATTGAGTAGGTGCATATCTCTTCTCGATTATTTAATTAACTACTTCCATAATGCATCGACTATACCACAAAACACAGCTACTTGTTTCGCTCATAACTGGAGTTCTACTAATCCAAATACAGTGATCCTGGACTTTCTGGAAAGCTTATCAAATTCTCTACAACTTTGTTATTAACCATTTTTACAGTACACATCATTTTTAACATGCAACTCATCAAACTCCAGAATCTGTCCGGAAACTATTCAATTTGCAATACAAAGTAACAATACTTCTACTTCATGTAATCAGTCAAAATTTGACAACATAAAACCAACCAACAGTTTAAGCATACCAAATACATTTAAGATAATATAATGATGAAGCCCAAACTATTTATTTAAATGCCTTTATTATTTTACTAAGATATTTAGGTTAAATAATAAACATATACAGATGTACTTCATAAATTCTCAAAAATTTACAGTGCCTTCCTAATGCTATCAAAGGACTACTGTAAAAGTTTCATGCCATTTTACCGAGTAGAACATCCTATACAAAAATGACAAGGCAGCAAGGCTTGAAATAGCATAATTAGAAAACCCTATTTAAAAGTGTCAAGAAACAGATTTCCTATTTTTCTTAGCATCCTTATGGTACTAGGATAACCTCCAACAAATTTCATGAGTATTGGATTCCTAAATAATTTATAAAAATTTACACAAGGATCTCCTAATTATAAAAGAAAAATCTATAACTACAAATCTACCCATGCACTCATCTTCAAATTTTTATTAGAGCTCATATATGCTAAGACTAGCTTACCACAAAAATTTCATAATTTTTGGAGCACAGCAACTCTAGATATAAAATAAACAAATTTGCATGCATTCAAAAGCACATTTCAAATTTCTATTTAAATCTCCAAAAATTTCTACTGCAAATGTTAAGAACATATTTTTCCTAAATACTACAGTTCCTAAGGAACACTAACAAATTTATTTCACAATTTTTGAAGCTACAAAACTGAAGATACAAAAATTACAAAACAGCACCAGATCCAGATTTAAATGAACTAGCCTATTCTACTCCTGTCGCTGACCGGTGGGACCCGCTGGTCAGCAGGGCCCGCCTGTCAGTGAAACCAAAACAGAGCCGGCGGCGCTGAGCAAGCTTGCGTGGCCACCGCTCGTCGACGGCGAGTCCGCCGGCGGTGACGTCTACGCGGTATGACCTACTTGACCGGGCGCATGTGATGGGCTAGCTAGGTGAGCGGTTGACTGGCGCGAAGGGTGACGGCGTCGGCCATGGTAGCACGGCGGACCCGGACAACGGCGCAACACCGGTGGAGGCCACGGCGAAGCACTAAAAGGTGCAGACGAGCTTCCATGGGCTCAGGTGAACCTAACGTACACGGTTGCACGGCCGACGATGGAGGGAGGTGCCCCAGCCACGGTGACGGGTGCGGCGGGGATGCTCCGGCGAGCTAGCGCATGGCGCTGTTGCTTACCAAGTGTGGTCAGCGAGCGCGGGCCAAGGCGGTGAGTCACGGGAGCTCTGGTGGAGGTGGATGAGGCGCAACGACTAGCGAGATGGGGATGGTGGTGGTGCGGTGTAGCGCACGCGAGGCGACGGCGGAGGCAGTGCTGTGCTCGGCGGCGTTGCCTGGTTCCACAGCGAGAGCAAGGGAGGGCGCTGGAGAGGGAGAGAGCTGGCGGGAGTGAGTGGAAATGGAGCGGGCGCACGCGGGGTGATAATGGCCGGCTCAGGCCTGGCGCTGCCCGGCGGATCAGAGCAGCGGCGACACGCGGCCTTCATCGCATCCACACGGCGTTCATGTTCTGGCGCCGGTCGGCCATCGAGCGCTGGTTCAGTTCGTCAGTCTACCACGAAGCCAAGCCTGACAGCGGGTTTTGCAATCGAAATAACTCCCTATGCAAAGCGATTCAGTGAATTCTATCAGAACAAAAGTCGTAGTCCTAAGTACCATCTCCAAATGTTGTTCAAAGAACTTGTTCTAATTCGCAACAGAAACGGAGTAAAATCATCCCAAACATCGGCTGTCAGTCAGTCAAGGTTCATGACTTAGCAAAAATTTGCTAAGTGTTGCAAATGTTGATTTTTCTGATTTTTGTGATCCAATTTCACACATGCTAGGAGCTGAATCAGTTAGTGACCCAAAAATAAAAGTTGTTCCTTAATGTCAAATACTACAACTTTGCTTTAGTGATCTCCTCCATGCAAGGTCTCTAACACCTAGTTCAAACTTGGTCAAACAAGCTACATTCAAAAGATGGTACATACTTAAACTATGACATAATGACCTAATTAGCCCTAGCCATAAATACCAAAGTTGTTCATGATGATATTACTAAACATGTTTAAGCTATTTGCAAGGTCACACAATTCATCTACATGTTTACACTCATGATCATATGCACATACACATGGGAACATGAAATAATAAGAATGTTGCATATGTTTCAATCAAATGTTTCAAGTGTCAAAGCTTATATATGAATGCTTTATGATCATGCTCATGCTATGCAAGTCAAGTTATGCAAGGCTAACACCCGAGGTGTTACAGCCCCTCCCCCTTATAAAAATCTCGTCCCGAGATTTGCAAGACCTACCATTCTTGGAAAAAGGCGGGATAAACTTCTCGTAGATAATCTTCTCTTCCCACGTAGCATCTTGTTCACTATGATTGTTCCACTACCACCTTATAGAACTTAATAATCTTACTCCTTGTCACTCTCTCCATCTCCTCTAATACTCGAATTGGCTTTTCTTCATAGGTCAAATCCGATTGAAGCTGCACGTTGGTGGGTGCAATAGCTTCTTCAGGTACTCGAAGACATTTCTTCAACTGAGAAACATGGAACACATCAAATATTGCACTCATCTCTGGTGGAAGCTGTAACTTATATGCAACATTTCCTTTTCGTTCCAAAATTTTGTATGGCCCTACATATCTTGGTGAAAGCTTCTTTTTCATCCCAAATCTTTTCACACCTTTCATGGGTGATACTCTCAAGTATACATAGTGACCCACTTCAAAAGTCAGTGGTCTTCTTCTTCTAGTCGGCATAACTCTTCTGTCATTGATTGAGCTGCCTTCATATGTTGTTGGATGATATGTATTTGCTCTTCGGCTTCATTGACAAAATCAATACCAAAGTATCTCCTTTCACCGGGCTCAATCCAGTTCAATGGAGTTCTACATTTTCTACCATACAAGGCTTCAAATGGAGCCATCTTGATACTCGCTTGATAACTGTTGTTATAGGAGAATTTAGCTAAAGGTAACCATTTCTCCCATGAACCCTTTGAAGATATAACACAAGCTCTAAGTAAATCTTCTAGGATTTGGTTCACTCACTCTGTCTGTCCTGAAGTTTGCGGATGGTATGCCGAACTTCTGATTAGCTTGGTTCCCAAAGCCTGGTGTAAATGCTCCCAGAAACGAGCTATGAACTATGGTCCTCGATCTGAGATTATAGTCCTGGGTACTCCATGCAGTCTCACGATCTGGGAAACATATATCTCAGCGTATTTTCCAACTATATACCGTGTGTTCACGGGTATGAAGTGTGCTGACTTGGTGAGACGATCAACAATAACCCATATTGAATCGTGACCTTGTGGCATCATTGGAAGGCCTGTGATAAAGTCCATGCTGATTTCCTCCCATTTCCATCCTGGAATAGGCAATGGCTGAAGTAGTCCGGCAGTTTTCATATGGACAGCTTTTACTCTACTGCAGTTATCACACCTAGCAACATAGGCTGCGATCTCTTTCTTCATCTTAGTCCACCAAAAACGGGTTTTTAAATCTTGATACATCTTACTACTACCCGGATGGATAGACAATTTGGATGAGTGAGCTTCATCTAAAATTTGATTCCTTAGCTCACGGTCTTTTGGTACCACCAGTCGGTCCTCAAACCATAATACACCTCTTTCGTCTAATCTAAAATGTTTGGTTTCTTGCTCTTGCATTTTTCTCTTGATGTGACTTATCCCTACATCGGTCTGCTGTAGTTCTATGATTTTGCTCTCAAGTGAACAACTAATCGTGATATTGTGTAGTACAGCTGGATGTAACAAGTTGAATCCATCTTCCAATAATGCTTCCACAGTGTTGCAATGAGACTTCCGACTGAGTGCATCGGCTACTACATTAGCTTTACCCGGATGGTAATGCACTTCTAAATTGTAGTCCTTAATCAATTCCAACCATCTTCGTTGTCTCATGTTCAGCTCTAGTTGGGTAAAGATATACTTGAGACTTTTGTGGTCAGTATATATATGACATACATTGCCCAACAAATAGTGTCTCCATATCTTTAATGCATGAACAATGGCTGCAAGTTCCAAATCATGTGTAGGGTAGTTGACTTCATGTTTTCTCAATTGCCGAGAAGCATATGCAATAACCCTTCCTTCTTGCATAAGCACACATCCCAAACCTATTCCCGATGCATCACAAAATACATCAAAAGGCTTTTCAATGTCTGGTTGTGCTAGCATAGGTGCTGTAGTCAACAAAGTTCTGAGGGTGTGAAAAGCTACTTCACATTCTGGTGTCCAATTGTACTTCTCCTCTTTCTGAAGTAGTCTGGTCATAGGCTTAGCTATCTTTGAGAAATCTGGAATGAAACGACGATAATATCCTGCTAACCCTAGAAAACTCCGAACTTCATGAACCGAAGTTGGGGCTTTCCAATCCATGACCTCTTTTACTTTTGATGGGTCTACAGAGATTCCATCTCTTGATAAAATGTGACCTAAGAAAGGTACTTTGCTCAACCAAAATTAACATTTGCTAAACTTGGCATATAGCTTATGCTCCCTCAATCTGGATAGGACAATCCTCAGATGCTCTTCATGATCTGACTCATTTTCTGAATAAATCAATATATCATCAATAAACACGACCACGAACTTGTCGAGTTCGGGCATGAATACCAAGTTTATCAGGTACATGAAGTAGGCTGGAGCATTTGTTAGTCCGAAAGACATAACCAAATACTCGTATAAGCCGTACCTAGTAGAGAAAGCAGTTTTAGGTATATCCTCCGGTCTGATCTTTATCTGATGGTAACCTGATCTCAAGTCAATTTTGGAGAATACCTTTGCCTTCGCTAGCTGATCGAACAAGATGTTGATGCGGGGCAATTGATATTTGTTCTTGATGGTCACAGCATTGAGTGGTCTGTAATCTACACACATTCTCAGTGACTTGTCCTTCTTTTTCACAAACAAAGCTGGACATCCCCATGGAGATGAGCTAGGTTGAATAAGACCCTTGTCCAATAGATCTTGCAATTGAACCTTAAGTTCTGCTAACTCGTTGGGTGGCATTCTATAGGGCCTTCTAGATATGGGTGCCGTACCTGGCACTAACTCGATCTTAAATTCCACATCCCTATTCGGTGGTAGACCTGGTAATTCCTCTGGAAATACATCCAGAAACTCACAAACCACTAGGATATCACATATTGTGGTGGTTTGGATAGCGCAAGCTAAATGTTGGAGTTCAAAATTGCGGGAGAGTGGTACTAGAAAAGCATTCCCTCCTGTGGGTTCTCTCAACATAATAGTGCGGGTGCTAGTGTCAATAAGAACACCATGATCCTTCATCCAATTCATGCCTAAGATTACACTTATCGATAACCCGAGCAATATTATCAAATCCGTTGTGTACTCCCTCCCTTGTATAGAGATGAGTACATTTTTGACTATCTTTTTGGTAGTAACAGTTCCCCCTGCTGAACTTATGTTATAACCCCCTTTGCTTACTTCAATTATTTCTTGATCATGTCTAGATGCAAATGCTTGACTCATAAATGAATGAGAAGCTCCTGAATCAAATAAAACAACAGCGGGATGCTTGTTGACGAGAAACATACCAGCCATGACAACTTCTCCAGTGGGTACTTCCTCAACAGCGGTATAATGCACGTGTCCCTGACATGCCTAGGCATTCGCCTGCCTCTGATTGTTCTGATTCTGGTTGCCATTCTTCTTGGGGTGGGGGCATTCCTTGGACCAATGACCAAGTTGGTTGCAGTTGAAACATGGTTGATTACTTCTGAATCCGGTGGAGCTGTCCTGACTGCCATTTCCTTTTGGTAAGGCAATAGTGAATGCCTTACAGAATGGTTTCTGTGGCCTATTATTCTGAGCTTTAGGTGGTGGAGGCCTAAACTTGGGTGCAGGTGGACGGAATTGTGGCCTAGCTGTGATAGGCGCTTTTGACTGGGAAGATCCGGAGGCACCGGCCTCATATGCCCTCTTGTGACCCTTGGCAACTGCATGCATGTTGTTGTGGTTTTCTTGGGTCAAGGCATCACTAATAAACTCATTGTACGTGGCACACCTAGAATTTGCCATAGTCTTCATCAGTTTAGTACCCATACCCCGTTTGAAGCTCTCTATCTTTTTCTCTTCAGTATCCACAAAACCTGGAGCATATCTGGACAAGTTGTTGAATGCGTGCATATATTTTGTGAGAGTCTTTGTCCCTTGAGTGAGCCTCATAAATTCGGCCGCTTTCATGCGCATCAGGCCCGGGGGAATATGATGTCCCCTAAAAGCCAGCTTGAACTGTTCCCAGGTAACTCGCGCATTAGCAGGCAAGGACGACAGGAAATGTGTCCACCAGGTCCCTGCTGGTCCTTGCAATTGATGAGAAGCATATTCAGCCTTTAGATGCTCTGTGACCCTTAGCAAACAAAATTTCTGCTCAATGGTATTTAGCCACTCGTCATCCTGCAGTGGTTCCTCAGCCACCTTGAAGATTGGAGGCTTCGTGTCCAGAAACTCCTTGAATGTACTGTGCTAATTTGGCTCAGCCCCTGGTTGATGTGGGTGGCCACGAGCAGTGTTTTGCACGATGAGGCGCAAGGCTTCCTCCATTGTCCTTTGGCTCCCCAGGAACTAGGTAAAGAACTCCTAAGCAGACGGCGGCGGTGGGGGTGGCAAGTCATCATGGCTACCATCCTGGCTGCCACTAGCTCCAGCACGAGTGCGCGTCATCTGCGAAGTTGCAACAATAAGCGATTATTGGTTGATGCCACAAAATTGCAGATGAATTATGTAATCATGCCAAACTGAAATTCTAGAGAAATTTCTCGAAATCACAACAAAAACAGAGGCATAACAATTCATTCTCGCAACATGACATCACCAATTTGACCACTTATCGCGCTCATAACGCATGCAAATTTAAATCGTGATTACCGACAAAGGACTAGAATTGCATTGATGTTCAACCAAACGTGCGATAGTCGTGCGATTAACAACATTACATGATAGTTGGATTACCATTACCAAATTCGAGCTATAGGTCCATTACATGAATAAAGGTGATACATTGGCCTTCCACTAAGTACTAAGCGATCTAATCCTCATCATGATCACTATCGAGGTCAGACGTAGGATCATCTCCTTCCTCAGGCTCCACTTCTTCTTCAGGCTCCACTTCTTCTTCCTCGTCCTCTTCTAGATCCATCTCTGCGGCTCTAGGTGGGACATAAGGGTGGAGCTGATTATTCAGCAGATGAACCTCTTCATGTAGGTTATCGTTGTATTCTTCCGCATTGGCCAGCTGCTGCCCCAGCTCCAATTGTCGAGCTCTCAGAACATCTTCCCTGGACCAGGCTGCATTCCTCTGGTGAGTTAACCGAGCCATCTCTACATTGAGCCTCTCAATCTTGGCGTCGTGCTCCCTCTAAAGCTGACATCGATCCTCGCGGGCATGACCAAGAAGCACCAGACACACGTCTGAGGCTACCTTCTACTCCATCTAACACCTTCATCACTGCGAACATGGCGCTCATGGCAGAGTTATCACTATTCTACCCTTCTGCTGCACCAATCTCCAAAGATCTTCCTCTTGCCTGCTGCCATGAGTCGGTGGAGGGGTTGCCCCTCGAAAAGACTCCAACCAAAGCGGCTACCAGCTCCTGAGGAAAATGATCCATGATATCCCTCAGGATCCCAAAGACTGCCCTACCAGCTGCTTCTTCAGCAGTCCTACCAGTTGACTCATAACACCAACCTATCCACTCAGAATCGTCACCTCGGGGATGAACAACGGCCTCCATAGTAACTAAGAGACCTTACCCTAACTGCTCATTCGCCCAGAAGTAGCGGGGTTCCATTCCGTCAGGATAGCCTACATAGCTGAGCACTCTCCACAAGAGTGTAGGCATCCCAAACTCTCCAAGAAACGTATGACGTTGACGGGTACTTGGAGCAAGCTGACGGCTGGGGGCTCTGCCTCCGGTGGACTTGCGAGCGGTCTGCTTTGTGCGTGCCATCTGCACCATTAACATGTACCACTTGGTGAGACAATGCCATAATGGATAAGAGTTACATAACCGAGTAAGAATTTTATAAGGGGAGGAACAATTTAATTATGTGAATGGTAATTATCATGATGCATGCTCGTTCCGTACGTCCTCACAAACTTAGGAAAAATTTGTTTCTAACGGTAGACACGGTGGCATACATTCATTCTCTCATATATAGCGTAACTAGTCAAGCTACACATTTCGTTGTTAGTGTACCTGCATAAGAATTTTCATTTCAGCCCTAAACCCATAACGAAATATGCAGAATATAATTGTAAATACTTCCATATATGTATACCCATACATATACTTCCGTATCAAGCTACCCGACAATAATTTAAACCCACAATTAAATACATACCATATACACATGCAAGCATGCATACATAGTCGTACCAAAGCTAACTCTCCCCGATCGCACGCTCACATCTTGCGGTCATACACTCATCATCTTACCTTGGCGTAGAGGCATTTGATCCATACATTACCACTCAAGTGAATGGCATCCATACAATAGCACGCCGTATGGACGACGAAGTAAAAACCCCCATGTTAGTACTTAAATAGCCACCTAATAGTCCTTAATTTGGGCATAAGGAAAGTGATCATTGGCACACTTTAGATTTCAAATACCTATTATATAACTATTAGTTGCTAGTGAAGGGTTTTTGGAAAACAAAAACTTTTGTTTTAAATACACTTGTGACAATTTACGTTGAATCTTGCTCTGATACCAGCTGTCGCAGAACCGACCAATTTATAAGAGTACAAGTACAATGGCAGCCCGCAAGTGGTCGCACTGTCATACTTGAACCCATATAAACCCGGTAGTCCGTCGAGTACCACGACGGGTCTCGATAAACGATTTACAACAACCAAGATCGTACAGGATTCAACATACATGCCACATATTACATAAAGTTCGCAGATACATTTCATCATCAGAGTACGAATAAAAGTTATTACAAACCGAGTTTGATAGATAAAGCGGAAGCAATTAAGTTCGAAAATAAAGTTTCCAACATGGTTTGATACAGTGCCAAGTAGGATCACGATCCACAAAAGCAAAGATGGGGATTACTAAAGAAGCCTGCCCAAGGCTTACTCCTCATCCACGGCGGGATAGAAGCAACTCTTGCAATAACCATGATACACAGTGCCATCTACAACAATGGGAAATAAAACCCTGAGTACGAGAAGGTACTCAGCTAGACTTACCCGTCATGAACCAGAAATAAAATGACTCCAAGGATTATGCAAGGCTGTATAAGTGGATGTAACTCGACAACATTTTGCATAAAAGCAATTGACTCATTGTACAGTTACAATTTCTTTATCAAGTTAATTATAACTATCCATTTCTAGATTAGCAACTATCCTGTGCCAAACATGTGGTATATCATTTAAAAGCATACAATAGTAACCATAGCAGGTATTGTACTTCCATATTCATTCGAACCATCATGTTCCATAACACAGTTACTATGCTGTTGGGACTAGCCAAGTTTCTCACTATCCGGGAGAGACGGCGATTCGAATCGATTTCAACCAGCTGGGAATTTATTCCTAACACAAACCCAGGTCTACCAGCCACGATAGCCCAGTGTTATTCTAAACGCTAAACGGTAAACAGTCGGTCACCTACCGTTTAGCCCATTATTCGGGCAAAACGGGTGTTTAAACGGGAAAAACGGTCGTTTAAACTGTCAAAACAACCGATTAAACGGAAACGGTGTACCACCGTGTAGCGTTTAAACGGTGTGTAAACGGGCTAAACGACCGTTTAGGCGAACAGTGCGATAGCCTTAGGTCACCTTTGGTACAACTCAGGTACACATTTCGCGGGTCCATACCGTGCCGCACAATCTGGAACACCAGATGCCAGGATGCTTAGGCCAAGCCTGCCCTTGGACTCAGTCTGATCATTCCCCGGAAGGAGCGCACAACAGAACGGGTCCTGGCCTGAGTTGAATTACTCGGCTTCGTGGTCGGAACGAGTTATCCGGCCAGCTAAGTGAGAGGCATGCATTCAATCTTGTTAGAAGCGCCAACAACGGTACGGTCCTTAATCAACACAGACGGGGATAAATCCACACCCAAGACCTCCATGTCTTGTTGCTTCTCTATCGACATCCCGCCCGGTCTCGATTTTCTTTTACCCCATGGTTCTGTTCCACGATAGCAAATATAGCCAACCGTGCTCCGGTATCCACCTATATCTCGCAGGTGACAGGACATCACCCGACTTCTACCGGTCTAAGCATGGCTAAGCATTTATTTGATCCTGGACCTATACCGGTTAAAGGTGTAATATCTGGACAAGGAATTCATATGCATCAAGTGGTTCCATTCAACTCTTATAACCTAATGCATCAATCATAAGTACTTAAGTAAACATTTGTAAATTACTGGGAGACTTAGAATGCTCTGGGGCTTGCCTCGCAGAAAGGAAGTAGGGCGGTGGTCAGGACACTCTGGAAGCTCTTCAGGGTTCTGCTCCACGCCTTCGGGAGCTGCGGCTTGCGGATTCTCCTGCTGGTCCCCTTCCTCTGCTTCTTCGAATTCCAGCAACGTTATCTCTTCCTCCGATCCTAGATGCATGAATATGGCATAAGTATTACGAATGCATATATGTTAACAAGTGCATCATGTTTATTGAGTAGGTGCATATCTCTTCTCGATTATTTAATTAACTACTTCCATAATGCATCGACTATACCACAAAACACAGCTACTTGTTTCGCTCATAACTGGAGTTCTACTAATCCAAATATAGTGATCCTGGACTTTCTGGAAAGCTTATCAAATTCTCTACAACTTTGTTCTTAACCATTTTTACAGTACACATCATTTTTAACATACAACTCATCAAACTCCAGAATCTGTCCGGAAACTATTCAATTTGCAATACAAAGTAACAATACTTCTACTTCATGTAATCAGTCAAAATTTGACAACATAAAACCTACCAACAGTTTAAGCATACCAAATACATTTAAGATAATATAATGGTGAAGCCCAAACTATTTATTTAAATGCCTTTATTATTTTACTGAGATATTTAGGTTAAATAATAAACATATACCAGATGTACTTCATAAATTCTCAAAAATTTATAGTGCCTTCCTAATGCTATCAAAGGACTACTGTAAAAGTTTCATGCCATTTTGCCATGTAGAACATCCTATACAAAAATGACAAGGCAGCAAGGCTTGAAATAGCATAATTAGAAAACCCTATTGAAAAGTGTCAAGAAACAGATTTCCTATTTTTCTTAGCATCCTTATGGTACTAGGATAAGCTCCAACAAATTTCATGAGTATTGGATTCCTAAATAATTTATAAAAATTTACACAAGGATCTCCTAATTATAAAAGAAAAATCTCTAACTACAAATCTACCCATGCACTCATCTTCACATTTTTACCAGAGCTCATATATGCTAAGACTAGCTTACCACAAAAATTTCATAATTTTTGGAGCACAGGAACTCTAGATATAAAATAAACAAATTTGCATGCATTCAAAAGCACATTTCAAATTTCTATTTAAATCTCCAAAAATTTCTACTGCAAATGTTAAGAACATATTTTTTCTAAATACTACACTTCCTAAGGAACACTAAAAAATTTATTTCACAATTTTTGAAGCTACCAAACTAAAGATACAAAAATTACAAAACAACACCAGATATGGATTTAAATGAACTAGCCTATTCTACTCCTGTCGCTGACTGGTGGGACCCGCTGGTCAGCAGGGCCCGCCTGTCAGTGAAACCAAAACAGAGCCGGCGGCGCGGAGCAAGCTTGCGCGGCCACGGCTCGTCGACGGCGAGTCCGCCGGCGGTGACGTCTACGCGGTATGACCTACTTGACCGGGCGCATGTGATGGGCTAGCTAGGTGAGCGGTTGACCGACGCGAAGGGTGATGGCATCGGCCATGGTGGCACAGTGGATCCGGACAACGGCGCTACGCCGGTGGAGGCCACGGCGAAGCACTAAAAGGCGCGGACGAGCTTCCATGGGCTCAGGTGAACCTAACGCACACGGTTGCACGGCCGACGGTGGAGGGAGGTGCCCCAGCCACGGTGACGGGCGCGGCGGGGATGCTCCGGCGAGCTAACGCACGGCGTTGTTGCTTACCAAGTGCGGTCAGCGAGCGCGGGCCAAGGCGGTGAGTCACGAGAGCTCTGGTGGAGGTGGATGAGGCGCAACGACTGGTGAGATGGGGATGGCGGTGGTGCGGTGTAGCGCACGCGAGGTGATGGCAGAGGCGGTGCTGTGCTCGGTGGCATTGCCTGGTTCCGCGGTGAGAGCAAGGGAGGGCGCTGGAGAGGGAGAGAACTGGCAGGAGTGAGTGGAAATGGAGCGGGCGCACGCGGGGTGATAATGGCCGGCTCAGGCCTGGCGCTGCCCGGCAGATCAGAGCAGCGGTGACACGCGGCCTTCATCGCGTCCACACGGTGTTCATGTTCTGGTGCCGGTCGGCCACCGAGCGCTGGTTCAGTTCATCAGTCTACCATGAAGCCGAGCCTGACAGCGGGTTTTGCAATCGAAATAACTCCCTATGCAAAGCGATTTAGTGAATTCTGTCAGAACAAAAGTCGTAGTCCTAAGTACCATCTCCAAATGTTGTTCAAAGAACTTGTTCTAATTCGCAACAGAAACGGAGTAAAATCATCCCAAACATTGGCTGTCAGTCAGTCAAGGTTCATGACTTAGCAAAAATTTGCTAAGTGTTGCAAATGTTGATTTTTCTGATTTTTGTGATCCAATTTCACACATGCTAGGAGCTGAATCAGTTAGTGACCCAAAAATAAAAGTTGTTCCTTAAAGCAAATACTACAACTTTGCTTTAGTGATCTCCTCCATGCAAGGTCTCTAACACCTAGTCCAAACTTGGTCAAACAAGCTACATTCAAAAGATGGTACATACTTAAACTATGACATAATGACCTAATTAGCCCTAGCCATAAATACCAAAGTTGTTCATGATGATATTCTAAACATGTTTAAGCTATTTGCAAGGTCACACAATCATCTACATGTTTACACTCATGATCATATGCACATACACATGGGAACATGAAATAATAAGAATGTTGCATATGTTTCAATCAAATGTTTCAAGTGTCAAAGCTTATATATGAATGCTTTATGATCATGCTCATGCTATGCAAGTCAAGTTATGCAAGGCTAACACCTGAGGTGTTACAAGGATCATGGTGGATATTCTCTATAATCCAACTATCAGAGTAAACTCATGTTCACATCTTTTGCATCCACCAATTTAGGTGATGAATTTATTGCTCCGACAACCAAATTCTGTAGATTCACCTCATGAACTAGCCTGGAAGGACTAGGGATCCTTCACATCATATCATTATATCACAATAATGCTAAAATTGCCCTAGACTTCCATGTCTTTGACTTCTAGGATTTTGATAACATGATAGGGCATCCCTTGGAAATGCTCATCATGGAACCACCAGCATCGGGTAATCTTGACGTAAAATTGGGGAGAGACTTTTTCCATCCGTATCACTAGAGTCAAAAATTTGGTGGCAGAATCTCTCCCCTTCATAAAAACACCCAAAGAGGTCATGTCTGTTGCACCCTTAAAATCTCCCGAGTCATCCTTACAAAAAGATTCCGAACTCTTCACTCAAGAAGAGGATGACTTAGGTGAAACCATAGATCTTCCTAAGGAGGAAGCGCCGGCACGACCTCCGATTAAACTTAAGCCCCTATCTGCTGGCCTACGTTTTGCTTATCTCAATGGTGTCGCACCTAGTTTTAAGGATAAAACCAAATACACACCATATATGAGCCTAGGAAGTCAAATATCACATATAACCACAAATAAAGATAATTGCCAAAATACAATGCTTATTACATAACATATTAGTATAAAGAATACAACCTCAGAGTATAGACAGCAGAAAGACAACTCCAATCTTCATGTGAAGACTCCAAATCCATAGAGACAACTGGCTAGTTGATCACAAGCCTAACTTTTCCAACTTCTAGAAATTTGGCACCCATCCAGGATTTTGCCAAAGTATTGAAAAGAATAAAGCAAGCATAAGTACATCTCATACTCAACAAGAATAACATGGGGTTTATGAGGCTCAAAAGGTTGATACTGGTTTAACTGCATTAGCTTTTAGTGAGTCACAATTTTAGCATTAGTAGCAACAAATAAGCTTTGTCCCAATTAATCACATGAAACTGTTAACATGAATAAAGAATAGCATATAAAAACATTGGTGATTTATTAATCATTATTCCATGAGCATGCCTGTTATAACAGTTTTACACTCTGTAGAGGTTGCACATCTTTACCCATGAGCCGTGATACCCATATGCCCGGGTTAATTACTTCCAAAACACTTCCAAGGTGAGTGGGAAGGGATCACTATGAAGTCTTTCAAAGGTTCATTTAACAAGTTAGGGCTGTTAGGTTTCCTTGGCAAGCAGATGTAGGGCTCCCCTTCTGAAAGGCACAATAACGCGTAGCCTATACACTGACGGACAGAGGTCGCACTATACTCGAGTCGGCAAGCCCCTTTTGCGCCATGAAGGTAACATCTAACAAGCTAGAAAAGGTCCTCATACTTGACTAAAGCCAGAGCCATATAGCACTCATGGTTGCACTATAAGTCCCGGATGATCTCTTATAGATAAGTCCTTAGGGAGGACAAGAGCATCATGCATAAAGCAAAATGCTCTCACCCTTTAATTCATGTTGCTAAAAAGGATCTTTTATTTTTGTTGCTTATTCCATTAGTCAAGTTACAGTTCATGATCATAATTAATTGAGCACTAGCATCAGCTACCCATATGCAACAATTCCCTAGGTGACAAGGAAACAAGATGTCAATAGTTAGGATTAATTCCTATGGGAATCAAGGTAGACAAATGCACATGATTGATAGTGATTAAGGTGAATACGATAACAAGGATTGTCGCATGCTATACTTGCCTTAAACTCTGATCTTCTGCTGATTCAAATCTTTAGAGAACTTCTTGATCACCACGTAAAACTCACTGACTGGACAAGATTGTAACGCACCACACAAGCATCTAAGCAAATAGGCATAGCATACAAATATATCTATTTTAGAGCAATAAACCAATCAATGAAAAAGATTTGAAAACTAATCTACGTGTTGCTATGAACAAACAGATGCAAATAGGATGCTAATCAGAGCTACGGTGCGAAAGATACAACTATCAAAAGGCTTGCTTTTATAAAAGAGAACCATAGGATTTATTAATTTTAACTATATAAAAGGATGCATAAGGTATTTCAAAGAAACACCTAAGTTCAATTAAGTCAAATTTATATTTAGATTTGAAAACTGAGATGAGGTTATTCATATTTTATTTATAAATACAGTGGCATAATCATTAGTCACATTAAGGTTTAAACCATGAAATTCCAAAGTTCTTAACATATAAAACATTGTTACTACTGCGTAGTTTATGTCATTACGAATCCAACGCAACTTGAACAGGTCAAATCGGAGTTAAAATAGAGATTTTAGGGCTAAAACAATGATAGTGGTATTTTTGTAAATAGGTGGAACTTGATTTTCGAATTTAAAACAAATAAAATCTAATTTTAAACCGGCTAGGGACTATAGGTTCAATTTCAAGAAAAGCCAGGGTTTTTTTAGAATACAAAGGACTTGTTTGGAATTATTTTTCAAAGGCACTAGACGGCGGGTTTATTTACTAAGAGTTCAGGGGCTCTTTTGTAAAACTATGGGGCTGACCGGTATTGACTTTGGTCAATTTCAGATCTGAGCCATAGATCTTGGAGTGGACAGCCAAGAAAAGAAGGGAGAGATAGAGAGAGAGGGCTGCTGGCGTCCAAGAGAATGGCGGCGCCATGGCCGAGAACGGCTTGACCTTGCCGGTGTTCAGTGATATGCCAATTCCAAGCATGCTGGGAGATAGAGCAGGATGTGGCGAGGTCAACTAAGGGCTCGAGAGCATCGGTGAGCGAATGAGGGCAGCGCATGGCTCGATGGGGTGGTTTGAGGTCGCCGGTGAGCCAATGACAACGTCGCGTAGGGGCTACGAAGCAAGAGAGAGCGCACAGGTGGCACCTACAGCATCCTTACCCAATTCCAATGACCGGCATGGAGCTCTCATTGGCAGCGAAGCAGCAGAGGGCGTCAATGGCTGCGGTAGTGCCTAGCTAGGGTTTTAGCGACGTGCAGAGGTGCTAGGTCAAGGCAGTGACTTAGAGGCAGCTAGGCAGGAGCGGTGGGGGATGGGGTGCCTGCTTTATAGCCTAGAGGTGCTCCATAGATGGAAAGGGGGGAGATTGGGAGGGATTTGGGTGGTGGCACTTTCCAAAACGAGGAAGACGAAGGCATCTGAGGCTGATGGCCTAGGCCCACTGGTCAGCGAAAGAAAGGGAGCGGGCCTGCTTGTCAACCAAATAGAGGGAGAGGGGAGGAGCGGCGGCACTCACGCGTGCATAGGCTACCGCTATGGGGCGCTAGGCCATGGTGGAGTGTGGGCCGGCATAGGGTAGGGAGGTCATCAGGCTGAGGCTATTGGGTCGGCCTGCTGCTCGGGCTAGAGGGGAGTGAGGCCTCGGCTAGCTTACGGGGGAGGGAGGAAGTTGGGCCATTGGCTAGAAGTGAGAGAGGTGAGGTTTTCCATTTATTATTTTTGTTTCTTTTATTTCAAAGCCTCTTTAAACCAATTTCAAAAGCTATTTGAATTCCTTTTGAACTTTGATCAAAACCACTTAACCATAAAAATCAAATGCACCAACATGTATGCACATTCATGTTGCTAGCCTGATGTCAAGTTTTATTTTGAAAAATATTATTTCTCTATGTGTTCATGAGCACATAAAATACCAAATTAAAACACTTTATCCCTATTTCAAAGTTGTATATTTTAGCGTGTTACAAATGGTGACACTAAAACTCTTGTAATCCTAAGCGATAAGCTTACTGATGAGGAGACAGCCAAACTCCTCGCCGTCTTAGAAAAACATAGGTCTGTTTTTGGGTATTCTCTTCAAGATCTTAAGGGGATAAGTCCAACCCTCTGTACCCATTGCATTCTGATAGATCCCTCTAGCACACCATCTAGAGAGCCACAACATAGGCCGAACAATGTGATGCAGGAAGTCATGAAGAAGGAAGTTCTTAAACTTCTTCACACCGGGTGTAGCATACCAGGATTTCCAAAATAGAAATCCTTACTCTTTTGCCCCTCTGTGATAGTCCCAGGATATCTTGGCTATCACGGGCGTCTAAATTACAGATGATTACAGAGTCA